>NC_020493.1:12643353-12644592 GCF_000184155.1 Fragaria vesca subsp. vesca | reverse complement strand
GATTGCAAGTTTACTACCCCAGTAAAAGTTTAATAGAGGTAGTAAACTTTATTTTTTTGCATTTAAGTTGTTTTTCCTCTGTTTTAGTCTGTATTATGACCTTGAAAATATTGTTTTGCAAGTTTACTACCCCCAATAAAAGTTTACTGGGGTAGTAAACTTTAGTTTTTCGAATCTAAATTGTTCTTCCTCTGTTTTAGTATGTATTATGGTCTTGAAAATATTGTTTTGCAAGTTTACTACCCCCAGTAAAAGTTTACTAGGGGTAGTAAATTTTATTTTTTGCATATAAGTAGATTTTTCTCCGTTTTAATGTGTACTCATGGCCTTGGAGATATTGTTTTACAAGCTTACTACCCCCAGTATTGTCACATCCCGACCCTTATATTTTTACCTTGTTTACTAGCGTGATTATAATAAGAATTTTACCGTCTCGATCATTGAGTTAATAGCTTAATTGGTCCCTAGAGGGATTTCGGGGACGATTGTTGTGATGAGGATTATTCGTAAGAGGAAAATACAACGACGGTAAAAATAGTAAATTTTAGCTAGTAAAAGGTAATTTTATTCAGGTATTATTTTTCGGGGTGTTTAATTTTAGAATTGGGTAGTATATAGGTGATGGACCGGTTTGGGGTGTGAGACCCAAACCCATTCTCTTTTCCTCTCTTTTCCTCCCGATTTTCTCTCCTCTCCCGCTCCCGCACCCGAGCCCTCCCGCTGTCCGGAATTCTGACCGCCAGACCGCCGCCGTCCGGCCGCCCCAGACCGCCGCACCGGTCCCAATCGATCGGTCTCCGACCCAGCTATCTTCCAGGACCGGTGACAGCCCCCCTAACGCCGTCGTGAGAGAGCGGTGCCGCCCGAAAGGTTAGGCTGCCCCGAACTTCCGATCGCCGGAACTCCCTCCTCCGGCCACCAATCCGGGCAAGCTTGGTACGGTTTTGTAGCCCTCCTCCCGTGCAGCAACCCCTCCAATCAGCTCACTCCCTCTTGAGCTAGGTAAGGAGAAATGTGGAGTTGAAATTTCTAAGGCTTTTAAGTTGTTTTCGTTCGATTAGCCTAGTTAGGCTTGGAATTGGGTGATGTGTTGGTCATGAAAGTTGTAGAGCATGATGAGGAGATTATTCTGTCAAAATTTCATAGGTTTTGGAGGTCGCCGGAATTGGTCTCCGGCCGCCGCCGGTTAGGAGATTTTTTAGGGGTTTTAAAATGTGGAATATTAAGAGGAGTATATTG
>NC_020493.1:12636482-12642932 GCF_000184155.1 Fragaria vesca subsp. vesca | reverse complement strand
TTTAAGAATATCGAAGTTAGGCAATGATGAGCGTATTTATGGCTCTCGGGTAATTTTGCCTATTTTGATTAAATATTGGATTATTGGTTGGGAAATTAATATTATATTTGGAACAGGACGTGAGGAGGCTCGAGCAGACGAGGCCCCAGATCGACATCAGGCTTAGGCCTAATTTGTGAGTGGACTTTTATTTGAAATAATATGCATGCTATGGTTCTTGATTGAACATTTCCTTTTGTTGGAGTTTTGACGTCAATTAATTTTGACGCTTTTATTTCTCTTAGAGAGTTACCGAAAATGGGATTTTCGGTGAATATAAATATGTATTTATGAGAGAGTATGTATAGAAAATGCTAGCTAGCCATATGTGTCTGTCCACCTTAATGGCGTAGCATATAGCCGCATTATGGTGTGACGTGAGCGTTGGACGTGAGCGTAGTAGCCCTATTTGAGTGTTTAATTCATATAGGAGGTATGAACACATATTTATACACCCATCTGTCCACCTTGATGGCGTAGTGTAGCACCGCATTAAGGCGTGACGTGAGCGTTGGACGCGAGCGTAGTAGCCCTATATAGACCCATGAATTTATATAGGGAGTATGGACGAGTGTAAATACATACATATATTATAGAGTCTGAGAGGCTCGATATTTTATGAGATAAAAGTTTTATCGCTTGCGGCATGCATTCGATTTTTCCTTAGATATTAATTTGGGGAAACATAAATATTTTATTTATTATTTTATTTTTGTCTACTCACTCTAACGTTATTAAATGTTTTCCCCTGGGCCCTTCGTTTTAAATTGCCCAGTCTGCAGAGTTCGGGTTGGATCTAGTAGGAGGCGAGGCATAGTCACCCGCATTTCTGCCAGTTTTCGTCAGTAGGTTACATGTTCAACCTACTCGTGTTTTCTTGCTTCCGCAAGTGTTTAGTAGCTCTGAATACTTTGGGATTATTGTATATTATGTGTAGAATTTCTGAAGGATAATTATGTGATGTTTGGAAGTGTTGAATTAAGAGTGTAATATGGAATTTTCGAGTTAGGGTTGTCCATCTGCAAGGGAGATTTTCTTAATCTTTTCAGTAAATTTTCCTTGGAGGTGGTCCCCGCACGACTTACTCCGGGTTTCAGGGTGAAATTCGAGGTGGGTCGTGTCAAGTATAAGTTTACTGGGGGTAATAAACTTTATTTTTTCGCATCTAGGTTGTTCTTCCTCTGTTTTAGTGTGAATTATGTCACATCCCGACCCTTAAATTTTTACCTTATTTACTAGCTTGGTTATAATAAGAATTTTACCGTCTCTGTCATTGAAGTAATAGTTTAATCGGTCCCTAGAGGTGTTTTGAGGGACGATTCATTTCGGGGAATTATTCGTGGGAGAAAATATGACAACGGTAAAAATGGTAAATTTTAGCTAGTAAAATGTAATTTTTATTCGGGTATTATTTTTCGAGGTGTTTTATTTTAGATTTGGGTGGTATAAGAAGGTTGGACCGGGCCAAGGGGTGGTTAAAGCCCAGCCATTTTTCTCTCTCTCTCCCTTCCCGGTTTTCCCGCACCCGAGCCCTCTCTCCCCGCCGGTTTTCTTCTTGGCTGTTCGCCGCTGTCCGGCCACCAACCGCCGCCGCACCGGTCCTGTTCAGTCGGCCTCCGACCTAGCTACATTCTTGGACCGGTGACAGCTCCCCTAACGCCGTCGTGAGGAAGATATCGGGCCCGAGAGGTCCGACTGTGTTAAGCCTCCCAACGCCGGAACTCCCTCCTCCGGCCACCAAAACCGCAATCCTTGGCTCATTTTGTAGCTCTCCTCCCGTGCAGCAACCCCTCCAAACAGCTCACCCTCTCTTGAGCTAGGTAAGGAGAAAGGTGAAGTTGAAATTCTAGAGCGTTTTTGATGTTTTTAGTCGATTACCCTAGTTAGGCTTAGAATTGGTGTTTATGCTAGTTAGGAAAGTTGTAGAGCATGATGAGAGGATTATTCTTTCAAAATTTCATAGGCATTGGAGGTCGCTGGAATCGACCTTCGGCCGCCGCTGCCCGCGGAGAAGGCGCCGGCGCCGCCACTGTTTGGAAGATTTCTAGGGTTTTAAATTTAGAATATTAAGGGAAGTTTGTTGAAGTGAGTTATGGAATTTTTGGATGAGTTTTGGATAGGTTTATGAATTTCCGAAGTGTGGTATTTTTGGCGGTTAATTAATGTAGAATCCGGCCGTAGGATTTAAGTCGTATTTTTGGGGAGGTTGTAATTACGGCTGCCGAGTATGATATTTAAGTTCGGATCGTTTCGATTTAAGAATATCGAAGTTAGGCAATGATGAGCGTAGTTATGGCTCTCGGTTAATTTTGCCTATTTTGTTTAAATATTGGAGTTTTAGTTGGGAAATTAATTTTATATTTGTGCCAGGGTTCGAGGAAACCTCTCTGGAGTGGCGATTTGGATTTCGTCAGGCTTATGCCTAGAGTTGTGAGTGGACTTTTGTTTTAAATAAAATGCATGCTATAGTTCATAGATGAACAATTAATGTTGTGGAGCATTTTGACGTCATTTTATTTTGACAGTTTTATTTCTCTTGGAGAGTTACCAAAAATGGGATTTTCGGTGAATATAAATATGTATTCATGAGGAGAGTATGTATAAAAATGCTAGCTAGCCCTATGTGTCTGTCCACCTTAATGGCGTAGCATATTGCCGCATTATGGTGTGACGTGAGCGTTGGACGCGAGCATAGTAGCCCTATATGAGTGTTTAATTCATATAGGGGGTATGAGCACATATTTATACACCCGTCTGTCCACCTTAATGGCGTAGTGTAGCACCGCATTAAGGAGTATGGACGTGTGTAAATACATACATATATTATAGAGCCCGAGAGGCTCGACATTTATGAGATAAAAGTTTTATCGCTTGCAGTATGCATTCGATTTTCCTTGGAAATTGATTTGGGGAAACATAAATATTTTATTCGTTAATTTATTTTTGTCCACTCACTCTAACGTGTTTCAAATGTTTTCCCTTGGGCTCTTCGTTTTAAAAATGCCCAGTTTGCAGGATTGCATAGTTGAGGTCGGGCGTACATGGGGATGAGGCATAATCATCATATAGCTTCCGCTTGTTAATTTATTATGTTTCATTTCTTCCTGTTAGAGTTGCTCTGAACCTATAAATGGTTGGATATGAGATTTGTTTAGATTAGTAAATAATTTGGGTGGTGTTGTGATTTGGGGAGCACGGAGGCTCCTGGAGTTTAAGGTTGGATTTAAATTTTCAGAAGTGTTTGCAGGTATTATTAGGAAGGGTTGTCCATTTTCAAGGGAGGTTATGCCGATTTTTCGGTAAATTTTCCTTGGAGGTGGTCCCCGCACAACTTACTCTGGGTTTCAGGGTGAAATTTGGGGTGGGTTGTGTCATATTATGTTATTGAAAATATTTTTTTGCAAGTTTACTACCCCTAATAAAAGTTTACTGGGGATAGTAAACTTTAGTTTTTCGAATCTAAATTGTTCTTCCTCTGTTTTAGTGTGTATTATGGTCTTGAAAATACTATTTTGCAAGTTTACTACCCCCAGTAAAAGTTTACTAGGGGTAGTAAATTTTATTTTTTTCGCATCTAAGTTGATTTTTCTATGTTTTAATGTGTACTTATAGCCTTGGATATATTATTTTGCAAGATTACTACCCCCAGTAAGATGTTTACTGAGGGTAATAAACTTTATTTTTTCGCATATATATTGATTTTTTCTCTCCTTTAAGGTATATAATGGTCATAGGAAAATTGTATTGCAAGTTTACTACCCCCAGCAGAAGTTTACTAGGGTAGTAAACTTTATTTTTTTGCATCTAAGTTGATTTTTCACTGTTTTAAGGTGCATAATGGTCATGGAGAAACTTTATTTTGAGTTTACTACCCCCAGTAAAAGTTTACTAGGGGTAGTAAACTTTTTTTTTCGTACTTGGGTTAAGATCACTTAAATTCCGATGGCATTTAAAAAAATCAAGTGAGATTTTTGGAAAAATTCCGGCCACCGGATGCCGGCAATTTTCCGGCAGTTGGAAAATTCCAGTCACCGGTGACCGGATTCCGGCGGCCGGAGTTCGGAGTCCGGCGACCGGAATGCGGCCGCCGGTGACTGGCGCCGGAGCCCGGTGTGCTTCCGGCAAAGTCTTCCCTCCATCTTTTTCACTTTTTCTATTTAAGTAAAAGCTAAGGGTAAAAAAATCTTTAAAAATATAATTTTATTATATTTTAATAAAAATTTGTGTATTTGGGGTTAAAATAAGTACCTTGTATTCAAATGGGCTAATAAAAAAGATCATCATTGAAATGGGATTTGACTGTTTCTATTTTGTGCAAATGATCTTTTTCCCTAAATTTTATCTATTCACACACCCTTTTTGTTATTTTATTATTATTAATTTCGTTTCGATTTTGGGCTACCCAGACTACCCTCTTAGAGCATCTCCAACAGTTTCCCTAAAATTTTTCTAAAATGGGGAAGCAAGAGCTAAAATATCCAAAAAAATTATGATCAAAATCCAGCAGCTTCTCCATTTTAGAGATTTCAGCATTTAATAGAACAATAAAATATAATATATCATCATTAATTATAACAAAAAATATTATATATTTCATTGTAACAATAAACTACCCAATAAAATATTTTATTGTTGTCTTAAATTCATTGGAGCACGTGAACAATTTAATTTTGGGGAAGGAAGGCTTTGCTGCAAATTTGGGGAATGAAAGCTTATTTTTCTTCTTCATCCCCATTTTGAGGAATGGGATGGGGAAACTGTTGGACCTAAAAATAGCTCTATATTCCCAAAAATTGAGAATTTCAAGAAAATGAGGAAGCTGTTAGAGATGTTTTTAGTTTTGTGGTTCTCTCCCTTGCATCGCACCTCCGAATGATTCAAAACCAAACTCAACCCAACTCACTCTCTTTCTCCCAGCTCCTTCTGTTCTTCCCATCTCGACCGCCAAACCTTGCCAATCGCCACCCCATTCTCTCCCACATGGCCACACCCCAATATTTCTCAATCTTTCGGCCAATCACAACGACTCTTCCCCTATCGGAAACCCAACTCTCACCACCAGAGCAGACTCTAACGATGACGAAGCTCAAACAATGGTTTGCACCGGCCTCTTGGCGAGGACCATGCCTTAAAGTTGTTTTATCTCATTCTTTGATTAGCTATCGGAGATGAGGAGAAGTTTTGTGGACAGAGGAGAGAGAAGGGTGAGTTAGAATGAGTTTGGTGTGTAACAGCTCACCGGCTTGATTTTTCGGGTAGCAAGGACGCAATCGGTGAGTTAGTGTCGACCTGGATTACAAATTTGAATTTTCTGGTGTTGTGGAGAAGGAGGCGGCAGAGGAATACAAGAACGGCTCATTCACAATAGGTTTGGACTTTGGAGGGGAGTGAGCTAAGTTGAACGAACACGGACACAGACACCGCGAAACGACATGGCGACACGGCAAAACTCAAAAATTGAGTTTCTGACACGGCTTGGACACGGTAAATAGAATTATATATTTATGTATTTTTAATAAACAAAAAAGATATTAAAATATGAAATAAGTTCATTACAATACCAATTAATGTTCTAAATTCAATCCATTGCATAACCAGAAAAAATAACATTAAAGAGAGTCAAATGCAAATGATAAAAGTGCATAACTAACCAACATTAAAAGTAGCAGACCTTTAGTACCTAAAACATAACATTAATGAAAAAAAATAAAGAGCAATAGGTTGCTTTCAAACTGGGCGGTAGCTTGTTTTCATAAACTGGGCAGTAGCTTGCTTTCAAAACTGGGCAGTAGCAACTAAACAACTAACAACCTCTAGCACCTGATAGACAAAAAGATAAACTAATGGGGGCAGAGAAGAGATCGAATGGGCGATCTCTTCTTCTGCGTCGTTTCCTCTTTATTTGTATGCGACTGCGTGACCTCTACTGCCCATTTAGGTTTTCGTTCTATTTTCTTTTTAAAGTGATAAAAGCTGACGTGTCATGTCGTAAGATGATGTGGTGAGTCGGTCAACGTGTCAGAAAGGTCAACATTTTCTGACATGCCACATGACGTGACACGTGTCGGGCGCGTGTCGCCGTGCCGGGAGTGTCCGACACTCCACCCATGTGGAGTGTCCGTGCAACATAGGTGAGAGTGAGAGGGTGACAAAAGTTTTAGAGGGTAGTTTGGGTAGTCTATAAATGAAAGTGAATTAAAGTAATTAAAATACAAAAGAGGGTGTGTGAATAGATGAAATGGGTGTGTTAATAACACTAGCCAATTTTTTTTTTATGGTGACATATATTATTTCCTTCTTCTTTTTTCTTCTTTTGGTTACATAATTTTTTTTGTTATTATTTTCTTCTTCTGGTTTACATATATATATATATAATTTCCTTTCTTGAAGTATTTAATTTTATTTCAATTT
>NC_020493.1:12601639-12623510 GCF_000184155.1 Fragaria vesca subsp. vesca | reverse complement strand
ATAGCCGACGACATTATTTCGTCGGCTAAAGTCTTGACTTTAGCCGACGACTTATACGTGTGTCGTCGGCTAAAGTCACCACAGACGAGCTTTTCCCGACGAAATCTTAGCCGACGAAAGATCGTCGGCTAAGATCTTAGCCGACGAATTAAGCTGACAGGCCGACGAAAAATTTTCGTCGGCTAAAGTGCTTGTCCTGGTAGTGGGATCTATAATCATAATCGACCAACCAAGATTGTCGACATTGAGAATGAGTTGGCCAAGAATTACGATATAAATTCAAGAATTAAAGATTTTGATTCTATTCAAAAACACATGAGAGCACATTGTGCAATTTCAAATAGGTATGTTCTTTTTGTCCTGGATTTTTATTATCGAATTTCTATTAACGTCATGATCTTAATCCTTTTATCCATTAGTTACTTAACTGTTTGATATGTGTTTAATCTAAGAACTGCTTTGTAAATCTTGAATAGAAGATAAGAAAACTTCTTATAAAATAATTTTTTAGCTCGCCCCATCATAAAATACTAACTTTGCCGTTACTTGCAATGAGTAACCCAACTTAATGATGTTACCTCAAACAATTCCAGCGTTAATCTCTTATCAGTATGTTCAAGTAATTGCACACACGTGTTATGGACGACCTATTTCAAAAGTTATGAGATGATTGTGAGATAAAAAGTATCAGAGGCAGATCTATGAAAAAACTTGGTTAAGTCAAATTTTCATTAGCTTTTGAGTCTACTTATCTTTGAAGGTCAAAATACTAGTCACTCCTTATATTTGCTGGGTTTCGACAGTTTAGTCCTTATGTTTTCAATTTCAACCGTTCACTCCTTGTACTTATCAAATTTCGATCAATTGATCTATTTCGTCCCCTTCTGTCCAAAAAGTATATTAACTTGCTGACATGGACAATATTTTATTTTAACTATATGTTATTTCAACTATCCTTAAATGCCCTTAGGTGTTTTTTTTTCTCATCTCTCTCTCTAGAGAGATGAATGAAATTAATATTTTTAAAAATAAAAGAGCATGTTTATGCTCTTTTACCTCAATTGATTTTCTAAAAGTTTCAAGAATATATACCTTACATATATATGAACACTCACAAAATACATCTTCATTAGAAAAGTACTCATTTTTTTTTACACCGTCCAAATCAGCATGTTAGCAAACTTTTTGGATGGAAGAGGACAAAATAGATTAATTGGTCAAACGTTAAGAAGTATGAGGAGTGATCGGTTGAAATTGAAAACATGAGGACTAAACTGTTGAAACCCTGAAGATATAAGGAATGATAAATATTTTATCCATCTTTGAATACAGCATTATAAATGTTCACTTAGTCATCAACTGACCAAGAAAACAATTCTCAATCACCTTTGAATGTAAATATAAGGGTAGAGAGAATTATTATTAAGTTCATCTTTTGTTTTTTTGTTTTTGTTTTTTTGTTTTTTTGACCGAGGACAATAAGCTTTTATTTATGATAAAATCATACATAACTAGTGAGTAAGTCACTTACATCAACATGAAAGTAATAAAGCAAAACAAAATGCATATACGGATCTAAAATAAATAACATAACAAGATGCACAAACGCATATAGAGTAAAAGGTAACCACATGACTTTTTTTTTTTTTAAAAAAAAAAACTTTTTTTTATTAAATAACTCACACACCCTACATATGTCAGTGAGGTTTGAACCCATGACCTCAAAGTTGTTAGTTAAACACTTTAATCAACCAGACCACAGCTCACCGACAAGGTAACCACATGACTTGATGTCACAAGACATGTCACAAGACATCCTGCACTGCATATGTCATAAAAGCAATGTAAATATAATAGTAACCGTAACTAGGGAGAGACACCCTACTAGAAGAGCGGGATGTAACTCCCGAGAGAGCAAAAGACACCAAGCTTGTGAGAAACTTGGATAGCAATCAGCCTCTCAAGAAAAAGAACCATAATTTTGGGCCTCTAATCCAAAGATGAGATAGAGCCCACACCAGACCAACCCAGCCTCTTGGGTCCCATATTCAGACCCAACAATGAGCGGGCCTAAGGTCCAAAACCCAATGCTCTCCAGCCAAGCCCACAATGGCCCAAGCCCATGTTTGTGAATCCATCTTTGGCACCCTGAGCACTCCCATCGTCGACCTCCACCGTTGCCTCGACAACGGCCTCCGTTGACGCCTCCAACGGAGAGAAGCCATGCCATACCCAACCACGAAATCAACACCACCTTGACGAATCTCTCTCTTCAAGTTGAAAGCTCGCCCATCCGATCGCCAATCTAGTAGCTTGTCGTCATCGGCGATCTGCCTCAAACACAGTTGATTCCAAGAAAACCAACGCCAAAGGTACCATATCACAGTCCCGATTGGATCGGCAAACTAGATCAGACAATGTTTCTTACCGACAGCTTGCGTTCCTGGATCCCATACGCTGATTGAATCGGAACCCGATCTCTTCTAGCAAGAGTTCTTGAACGACATTCGGTTCCATCCGAACACCACCCAACAAAACTGAACGACAACCTGACCAAAAAATACTTCTATAGAGCCCTTCTTGAACAGAGAGGGTGCATGCTCTCGAAGAGAGCGTCAGATAGGCGTCATGAGAGGGCAAAACCTCCTCAGAGGCCAAGGATCTCGACGAGCAGAACCCTAGGGCTAGGGTTTGCTGCCGCCAAGCGAGAGAGAGAGAAGAGTTCTTATTTTTTTTAGAAGGGTTTGAACTTTGGACTTCTTCAAGTTCATCTTTTGTTATTCTTCGATATTGGATGTAAATATAAGGGTGATTAACCATAATTTATTTCATTAGCTAACCATGTGAGCACTATAGAGAGCACGCACTGGTTTGCTCACAAACATTTGCATAAGTTCGAGACTCGAACAATTTAGAAAATATAGAAGACTTTTTAATTTGGCCGTAAACGTAAATTAAAGCAAATAAGGAACCATAATGATAGTTTTGAGCCCAGTATCATTTGGCCTAACGGCATAAGTCTCTCTTTAGTATGTGGGAGATTGTGAGTTCGACTCACGAGTTGTTTATCCTATAAAAAAAAAAGATAGTTTTGAGAGAAATTTGTTTAATTGGTTGTAAACTTGATCGTTACAGCTCTATGCCTCTATAGAAGACCTGCAGGCTTTAATGAAAAGAAACTAATCCTAGTTCACCATTGTAATAGTAAATTTGATTGGGAGATGAGACATTTTCTCTTGAGAGAGAATAAGGTCGGCATTGGTGGGGATTTCCCATTATTTTCGGTCAGACTCGCATTTGAGATGGGGGTGGGAAGTTCTTTTTCATGCGATCTTGGTGATTGGTGGCGGAACTTGCTTTAGATGTGGCGATGTCGGAGGTGTGGTTGTGGGTCGGATTGGAGCTGTGGATAACGGCTTGGAATTATCGTTCATGTTTGGGTTGGAAGAGTGTGGACGGGGTGGGATGGATAAGGAGTTGATGCTTGTTTTAAACCCCTCTTCTTTCAGTCTCTCCTTTCAGATAGTCATTTGGTTTACTCATTTCCACTTGATTTGATGCTATGGTGTCACGAACTTCCGTACATGTCGAAATAGATCCGAGTGCTTAATGCTTGGGAAAGCGGCGGGTTTTGACGGAAGTTGCAATGATTGGTTGATGCGATACTAATTTTCGGTCATTGTTACCTTTCGGGTAGTCATTTAGTTGCCTCATTTCCACTTGATTTGATATTGCGTGTTTACAAACTTTTGTACATGCAAGCACTTAATGATTGGGAAAATGACGACGGGTCAGTTTTAGCAATCCAAGGCGTGATTCCTTTTTATAGGCTTTACCCGGCTCAATGTGAGATTTGGGCGGTTAAATTTTGGGCATAGTTGCTCATGTTTATGTGTTTGTCAAATTTAAGTTTGCACACACTATATATATGATAACAAAAAAGATAAAAAAACAAAAAACAAAAAGAGAGAAATTTTGTACAATAATGTTTGTACATCACCAAGCCACCCTACACCAAATTCGTAGTTCCTCCCATGCCCTATTGCATCATGACCAAACTCTAATTGGGATATATTTATGGGGATTTATCTTTTGATTCTACTTTAGTATCACATACCACATTACATATGATCTCGTAATATGATGAGTAATTTTATTTACACATAGTTAATTACTAGATGCACAACCCCTATTTTAAAACTTTTTAAAATATTTTTGAGAAAAATACACTAAACAAAGAGACATTGAATTGGATTCCATCCAATTTGATAATTCAGAGCTTCATATTCAATTGACAAGATCAGAACATAAAAGTTGGTTGATAATTAACTAATTACTATATCAACTCATTTGATCAACTAATATTGGATTCATATAAAAGATGTTGTCCTCCATCAATTGGTAGTCAAATACGATATTGGCAATGGTTTTGCGTGCAGATTCATGGTCGAGCTTTCATGGGGTTTGGGGTGGTCTTGTCTTTCATGGGGTTTGGGGTTTGGGGTGGTATTGTCCGTTTGCCGTTGATGAATATACCACCAGAGTTATTCCTACAATAGTGTTTGACATTGTTAAATGCAATGCAAGGTGTGGAATCAAGGAAAAATTTGCTCTTTCTTTCTCTAACGAAGTAGAGATTAGTTAGATATTCCAAGTAAAGAGACACGAATGAATATCTTAAAGATATATTAGTTGATTTATATCTTTATTGAGTTTCTTATTTATCTTTTTATCAAAATCTTATAACTAGAGAGCGACTCTTGCTAAAATCTATTGTCTTGTTTGACATAAAATGAGGGATATAAAAGGAAGTTAGAGGAAAATACTTGACAAAAAAAATTATGAGGACATACGACTCCTTTTATAATACGTACGCGTGCTGTAAATGTATGTTACTGGAGGTCGATCTGGAGGCATTATTCTTCTTCATCCTTCCCTAGTCTGTCGAATTGGAAAGGGAGAAGCTTAACGCCTAGTAGGAATTTTCAAATGACTAGACATGGCATTTTGGTCTATCTTGACCAATAGTAGGTATATAGTCAAATGGAAGCATCTACCCAAATGGGATCCTCAGGATTAGGTTAGGCCAAGCAGAAAATGACGGTTTCTTCACGTGAAAATGGAAGGTGGTTGTGATTAATTATTAGTTAAGAGACCTAGCCAGATTGCTTTCTCTACTCGTCTTTCTTCTTATGTCTATATTCATCTTCCCCATTCCATGCCTCCCCATACCTTCTTCACATTGTTTCCATGAATTCTTCTCCAATCTCCATACCAGTTTATTTATCGAACTCCGTTCCGAAGTAAAGCTAAACCTGTATCGATGTGCATGGACAATGCAGAATGAGAATTTTTGAGTTTTACTACTCCCTATTTGTAAAAATAGATAAAGAATTCACTTGCATGTACTTTAACTAACGCCTAACCACTAGCCAACGGGTCACGATATAAATCATGCTGAAAAATCCATAGGGCACTGCATGGCGTGCTTGGACAATTGACAGTTCTTTGTTTGTGAGGATGATGTATTGTTCAAAGTTAATCAATTCTCATAGTTTGATTTCCTTATAAAGAATTACGAATACCAAATATTGTTTCACAAACCAGTGTAACCTTTACGCCTTTAGATGTTGGTAATTAATTTATAATTAACCTTTGAGTTGTAAACGTTTTGTGACAATTGTGAGACTATAAACACGAGGATTTGCCAAGATGAAAACAGAAGCAAGAGAAATTCTTGTGTTTCTACTTCTCATGTTTTCTATTTTATAATTAATACACTAACTGTGCGAGTGTACCAGTAGATATAACAGATTGAAAACATAAGAAAAATCACATTTTGTTACTTGGACCATATTAATATCGATAAAATGTCATTAATTTTGCGCATACTAGTAACGTTTCTTTTTTCTTTAGTGAGCAAGTTTTCTCTCCTAATCTAAATTCTCCCTCTAGAGTCTAAGCCTCTAAGGTAACATTTTCTTTTTTGAGAGGGAATGACAATTTTTTTTTTTTTTAAATAGAGGAAATGACAAATTTGGATTACTAAATTGGGCCGGGCTAGTTAGGCCTGGTTTTGCTCTGTCTTTTAAGATCAATACAGGCTCAAAGTCCAATTTTACATGTCCAAAAACAATTATGTGACTACTAATGCTAATGTTACATCACTATGGCAATCTATTCGTTTGCTCCATTTTTTTTTACCAAATTTCCATTGCATATCTGTGTAGTAATGTATGGAAAAATCCATAAAGAAGAAGAAAATGTAAAACTAAGAGACATGGATATGCATGTAAAGATGTAAAAAAAAAGAAGCCAAAACAAAATTAAATGTTATACGTCTCTAGAGTAGCACATGCACCACTATAGAGAGAGCAAGGCAGCAGTGTTGCATGTAGGTTTAAGAAGTTTTATAAGCTTAAACTTTTGGATGATTGTGACTCCTTTGTGTATCAACTTAGGAATTGTGGACTATAAGTCTAGTTTATACTTGATGCGAATGCAAAGGAATTGTGTAAAACATTTACATAACCCCAAGTACACACTGCTACATAAATACTTTGAAGTTGCATCGTCTATCCGACTGTGTAACCTAGCAACTTGGAAGATGTAGGCAAATTACCGAAGCTTGTAACAAATTGCCTTCATCAACTTATGCCATCGATCTACGGTATTATGCCTTGTTATAAAGATCAAATGCCTCGGTTCTTGACGATCCGCTTTCTCTCTTTGCTCACAGAAGACTAAAGATGAAATCCACAAGTTTTTCTGCCAACTTTGAACTTTTTCTGTAGTAACTAATACCAGAACTCTATACAAAACATAATTTGGTTCACGAAGTGAAAATGATTGAATCTAGGGAACGAATGATCAAACCCAAGGGGGCCAAAAAGGGTTCTAATAATTTTCTTCATTTTGTACGTCTTTTTCCCATGCATGCAAGAGATTTCTTTTTCCAAATTTTGTAGCAATCTGGTTACTTGATAACAAACAATCACAAAGAATTGCTTCTCTTATACTTTCAAGCCTAATCCTTGAAGGAAAGAAACCCTAACTACTGACGTGGGACTCAGATAAGAGCAAATGCAAGTGAGAGAGATCCCGCGAGTTAGCTGAGAATGATTCATTCGGTGTGTATAGTTTTGCATATAACTCTGTTTATGCAATGAGTTGAGAGTTCAGGTTGGGACAAAGATTCCAGCAACCTCTTTTAACATGTCCGCCAAAAAACATCGTCAACAAAACTGTAATGAACCAGAGGCTGTTAGGAAAAGTAAGAAGAAGACAGTAACACAACTCAGAAAAGTAACACACAGAAAATACAGAAAATAATAATGATTTGCAACAGAAGTTCAGCTAGGAAACGAAAACCACACACCATTTGTTCACAGTCACACCGACTTTGGAGAAAACAAGAAAAACTAAAAACGCTTATCACCACGCTACCATTTGAGCAACAAGAACTGAACCACATTGGTATTTTCCTGCATATGCCGAAACAGAAAACGAAAAGCTCCAGCCTTCACATTTCCAAGGTGACCCCATCAAAGATGTTGGTATTCCAGCTACAGCTAGCTACTGGACAATTGAGAACTTTGGATCGTTCTTGGAGATCAGTAGAAGCTAGTAGTGTTGGTACCTTGAGCAAACTGGGAAGAAGACGAAGAAGAAACCATCTCAATCAGATCCATCTCTCTCCTTTCAGTTGCAGAAGCTGCTGCTTGCTGTTGATGAGTCACCAAATCAATGTTCATGTTATAGCAATTCCCCATGTGATGATCATGATTCGCGGATGATGATGATGAACTTGCTCCTCCATTTAAGAGGTAAGAGAGGTAGTGATCAGCACTGATAACGGGATTAATGGATGACGCGTTTTCTGTAGAACTTCCGATGTGAGATTCTATATTGTGAACAGCTGCCTGGATGTTGTTGTTGGTGCACATATTTGGTTTTGGAATTGAGGTGGCAAACCAACCAGTAGTATCCATTGGAGTTGCAGTAAGACCATTATTGTAATTGTCGATGGGTAATGGCTGCTGCTGCTGATTGTGATTTTGAACATTATTGTTGTTGTTGAAGAAGTTCTGCATGAAGAGAAGTTCATCATCATTGTATGAATCTGCTGCAATGTTCAATGGAGAGTGATCACAACTAGATAAATCCGATGGGTCCGAGAGCACAATGTTGAAGGGGATTTTCGAAGGTTCATCCTGGGTGAGAGTGGAAGAGCTAGTAGGGGTAGTGGTGCTAATATTGCTCTGGGTAGGGGTAACATTGGAAGAAGAGTTGTTGTTAGGTTTGTTATTGAAATTCTTGCTTTTTATGTAGTTCTGAAGTATGGAAGGTTGAGGAGGCTTATTTGATGATGATGATGATGATCCAACTTTGGTATCTGTCTGTTTGTTCTTTCTCCTGGAATTCTGCCTCCTTTTTGTGGCATTCCAATGATTCTTGATGGCATTTTCGGTTCTTCCTGGAATGCGTTTGGCAATCTCTGCCCAACGGTTGCCAACCTCAGCATGAGCTTCCACTAATATCTTCTCTTCCTCTTCAGTCCAGCTATCTTTCTGAGAGAACAAAAGAAAAACAACCAAAACGAAATTGAGGGAACTCAAACTATGCAATCAATTTCTTTAATTTTTTTACTGTTCAAACTGAATCACAAAACCCTAGGAAAAATTGAATTACAAATAATATGAAATTTAGAAGAAATAAGCTAGAGCTACTTAGCTAGGGAATGAATCGAACAATAGAAACCCTAGTTTTGATTTGTGATATATGACAGACCCAAATGGAAAGAGAGAAATCTCTTTAGATCTAAAGATAGATCCTTATAATCTTCACAATCTATATTTGCACAGTTGACTTCACGGAGTTAGAGCATAGATTTATCCTAACAGACTACGAACTAGCTAGTAACCATTGCCCAAAAAAAAGAAGTTAGTAACCACTTAATTATACCAAGAATCTATCAAAACCAAAACAAAAAGATCTAAGAACTAATCCCAAAGGTTTTAGTTCATAGATTTCAGGAAAACAATTGTCAGACTAATAAAATCTATAACAACATCGTAAAAGATTAAGAACAAACCTTGATATCAGGGCGCAAATGATTATGCCACCTTTCTCTACATTGCTTCCCAGCCCTACCTACAAGCTTCTCAGCTATCTGTGCCCATTTCCTCATTCCATATTGCTTCACCAACCTAATCAGCTTTCTGTAATATATGAAACAAACACAAGCAAGAATCATTTTTACATAAACATTTACACATTAACAAAAACCGAATGGGTTAAAACATTAAATCAAATCTACCTGTCTTCTTCATCTGTCCACTGTCCTTTGATTAAAGGCACAGATGAACCCTTTTTAGCTCTCTTTCCGACGCCTTTTGAACCCACCTTCATCTGATCTTCTTTGAACACCATGTTAGGGTTTTGGATTTTCTCTGGTGGCCAAGTCATGGCATCACCATGATTAATAAAGAGCATTTCATCCAAGCTGGCTTCTCCGAGACTACTCGGAGGCCAATTCGAACAAGGCTGCAGATCAGCCATCGCACCACCAAATGAGGAACACCCATTTGATGAGGAGATGAGTCTCTCTTTGTTCTTTGCATTGTTCTGAGACCACAGGAACCTGTCTATGGCCGTCAACGGAGGACCAGGCCGGAAGAGTTGGTGGTGATGGTGATGAGGAGTTTGTATGCTATTGTTTCTAAACCCATAAACACCGTGATGACGATGGTGAAGATGATGATCAGAAGCAGCACTATCTTCTCCTTCCATGTTTGGACAGGAAGGTTCAAGGAAATTAAGGAGGAGGAAAAAGGAACTAATTCAGGCTAGAATTATTCCAGGGGAGGTTTTTGTGGGTTTGTTTTGTTCTTTCTCTGTGTGAGCTAGAGAGAGAGAGAGAGAGAATGAGACACAGACCATAACAGAGCTGGGGGAATAAGCTTGAACTAAGCCTTGTAATGAGCCACATGGATTAACAGCCGTTGATCTGGAGGTTGATCCAGCGGTTGAGAATTGGTTGTGGTTGTAACTCCTGAGCTTCCTCTATTATACAAAAGTAGCAAGCTGGGGGGAGAGAGATTAGTGGGTTCGTTATTGAACATAAAATTATTAATTAAATCAGTTCTATTACCAAAAATTATTTAAATTTTGGATAAAATTAAGAATAGTAATTTGGGCAGCTCTCAAATGTTGTTTCTTTTTGGGGGTATTGTGCTGGAATGACAGATATTTATCAGTAATTTTAATTCTATGACTTTGAAAACACAAAGTATAGAAGAAAAAAATCATGAATAAATTGTAACAAAAGAAAACTCATGTAAAAATGGCACCTAAACATTCTTATGATTGATGACATATGTAGTACGTACGTACCATTCTTTCGTAACAAAAGGATTATGTAAGAGTACAATGTGATTAAGGATGTGTCATTTGTGTGTTCTTTTCTGAAAATTATTTCAATTCACAAATAAATGGAACGTATAGTCTACACGTGTATATGAGCTCCAATATTGGTATGGATGGAAAATGCTGGATAGACAATACAAATTTGTTGTTATTGAGTCAATTATGAGATTAAATAGGATTTATGAGGATTAATTTTGGCAAAATAATATGCCTTTGATTGCCTGTGTATGGCTACTAAATGCTAGAACAAATTACCAATGGTTGAGGTAATCTGCTTGTAAATCTATTCCAGTTTGTGCCAATTTAAGCTCTCTCTTTGTGGTTTGATTTGTTTTTCCTATTAACTCTTGTTTTTTGGGTTCTATTGGAGCTTTTCCCTTGATTTCAAAAAGATATATGTGGCTTGCATACAGCCTCCAAAGTTAAAACTCTGCAGGGATCTACTTCTGAGAATTCATAAGCTCAATTCACAATTCAATCGTTTTAGGACATTATTCTCAAGTCCAGAGACTGCAGTAAATATATATTGGACGTTACTGGAGTAGATGAAGAGATGTTAATTTAGAAATGTTAATAATATAGTGGTTAATATACAGCTGAAATGCTGAATGGTTACTCAGAAATTTAAAATTCAATTTAGAGTAGTAAAGTCCAAAGTTATATTTGTTGTCCCTAATAGACTGGGGATTGAAGTTCATGGGAAGGAAGGCGACAACTTTGCTGGTTTCATAGGGGAATGAGAAAATTAAAGATTCCCACAACACTGATTTGGTAACAATATGTAAAAGTAATAAAAAAAAAATAGTTGAGACCAAATAGAGATTTGTAATTGCCAATATGAATAGTTTATTTATTAAAATGGTCTTTTAAGGAAGGACAATGTGTGAATGAATGTTTTGGAAAACTAGAAAGGGACACTAAATCTTAAGGAAAGGACGGATTATTCAATCTTTCATCTTTTTCCCTAGGTACTATATGAAGAACCATTTCCTCTTTCTTTCAGAGGTGTACTTACTAAACATGTAGCCGTGTAACAGTTCTCCGTTTTGTAAGTCTTTAAGTCCGTGAAGCATTGCATACCTACTCGTCTTTTTTTGCTCCGTCAAAGCTGGAGATCCTAGGGTTTTGAAAACTCGTTTTCTTTTTCGTCTGACGGCGCGTCCGTTGATGCTGTTGTCTGACGAGATTTATGGGCGGTTGATCCTGGTGGTCGTAGGGTGATGATCTACGACAGTGGAATGAGAGAGGTAAGCTGTTGCAAGGACGAAGGATGGATAGTTGGTGTTGATCTTTGTGCAAGGAAGGTTGTTCCAGCATGACGTCTAGTTGTCGGCCAGGAGCGGCAATCTGGGACTTATATCTAAAACGCACGACGGTGTGGTGCATTGACGGGGATGACATGGCGGTAAAGACTGGTCTGATTCGATTTTCGATATGGATTACGTCCAATTGTTGTGTTTTCGGCGGATTTTGGAAGATGGTGTGCTGAGTTCAGATGGAGAAGCTTTTCCGGTGGCGGCCAACATTAGGTCGTGGGGCGGCGTTTCTGCCTCAGGTGCAGTATAGCTTTGTGGGCCAGGATTCTTGTGTGGCCGGGATTGTGGTAGATTTGGGTGGGCCTGGGTTTAGATTTTTTTTTGTTTTTGTTTGGTCGTCCCTCATCTTTGACTGAGAGTTTACGGTTTGGGTCGTCCTTTCCTCTTTGACCGAGGGTTAGGGTCTAGGTTGTCCTTCCTTGTTGAGGGCCGGGGTTTGGTAGGTTTAGTGTCGTTGGTCGTGGATGGCCATGGTTATGGTATCATTTTTAAGGACTATTTTAACGTCGGTTAGTTTTTGTTATCAATGTAATGAGGAGGTTTCCTATGCATATATACTAGTAGTTTTGGCATATAGTGTTTCAAAGCGATGTTTCTTTTTGTGGTTGACTGTAAGGATGTATTGAGACTTCTGGAATAAATTAGGTTACGGTTGAACCCATATTGGTTCTTGTCCACTATAATCGTTAGTGTTTTCGGGTAGGGAGGCGTATGGGGAATTTATTTCCACCACCTATATCTCTCATGATTGTAATCTTGGTTTTATTATATAAAGTTTACCTTTCTAAAAAAAAAAAGTCCGTGAAACTTTGTGTTTCAATCAAGGTGAGAACAAAGAAGAAAAAAAAATGGCTCCCATGAATGAAATAAACATTCCTGCTTCTAATTGATTGTTTTGGAATCGGAAAATGTTCGTGTAGCTGAAAATCATCGGAAAGCTTGCAGTTTTTAGCTTGATCTGTTGTTAACAATGATTCAACTGAAATGGAAAAATTTCGTTGATATTGGTAATTATATTAATTTAACCTTAGTTATTCTTTTTTATAGAATAGTTCGTTTCTATGTCTGATACGTGGACCAATGGTCCATACGAGATTAAATTCATTCTTTTAAGGGGTGGGTTCACTGTTGACTCTTCTATATGCATTCTGATACGTACATTATTAACATTGATACAATAGCATTTCTTGCGACTATCTGATCTGTGAGTGATGTACAAATGGCTTCCATTTAGTGGTGAACAAGATGTCCTGATGTTCCTAATTTCTGAGAGATTTTTCTGTTGTAAATATTGCAAGGGTATGTCCTAACTATAAATAAGGTGTTTGTATTTTTCTCAGTACACTTTTTCATTTCTTAAATAATATTCAGATAATGATTCAGCTCGATCTTCTCTCTCATTCTCTATTGTTATGCTACTATGTTATTATGGTACTAGAGCTTCAGATCTTGATCATGAGCTTACCTTATACTGCTTGTGATTTCAGCTTGCTTCAGTTCGATTTCCAACTTGTTGAGATTTTTTTTGAGTTGAAACCCTAATTCTTCATCTTCTTAATTCGTTAAGCTTCCAAGGACATACTTCAACTCTTCTTTACTACTCTTCAATTGTGTAGAGATTGTTTAATTTGAAGCCTATACAGATGTACGATTTATCTCAGCGTGCTATATATATATATATATATATATCTTTGTTTTTTTAAAAACTTTTTTATTATATAACTCACACCCTACATATGTCAGTGAGGTTTGAACTCATGACCTCAAATTTGTTACTATCTGTTTGTTGAATAGAGTTGTTTTAATTTGTATGAATTTACTTGAAATCTCACTATACATGAGTTGTGATATTTTGAATGTTGATTTGGTGATCTAGTTGAAATTTCAAATTGGTAACTTGCTCTCTTTGTGCATACTATATAATCAGATTATAAGGTAATAACACTTTTTGTGATATATCTTCAGGAGGAATTTGACTTCTCTACTTGGATTTATGTTGTTTGGATGTGTTTGGATGACTTGTAACCATTGGATTGAGTACAATCAAAGACCACCATGTCATCTTTATATCATCCTTACTCCATCTAATGGTTATAAGACATCCAAGCAAATCTAAGCAACTCAAATCCAAGCAGAGAATCCGGATCCAGATATAAGTTTGAGAAGAATTATAACAGTTGATAGTTAAAGAACTCCAACAAATTTGTCATGGTAGAAAACTCATCGATCGACATCAGCATGTCAGATGGCTCCAAGGGCTCACAATGCTCGCTCAGCTAGGGTTTTATTCGGATCGGGTGGACAAGCAACGATTTTGGATCGTCACTCCTACCTCGTCGGTAGGTTACTTGGGTCCAAAAAACTCTATCCAGGATTGCAATGTATGATATCTACAATTTGGCGTATCATGATGTGGGGGAAAGATTCCTCTTCCAATTTGATCAGGAGCACTATCACAGTCGCGTTCTAAATGGGGGATCATGGTTTCATTGGAACACAATGTTGGTTATCAACACTTACGACGGCCAAAGTCCACTTGAAGAGGTTCCTCTTTTTCATTTGGAAACCTCGATCATGATCAAGGGGTTACCAATTACTTTGAGGAGCATAAGGAGGCAATTACCAGTATAGATGAATCACTGGGGGAATTTGAGCGCTATGATTATACACAGCTTAAAAGAAAGGAAGAAGAACAACATGTTCGGGTTAGGTTTGATGTTCGAGATCAGTCACAAAGAACCAAGAGATTATGAATTCTAAATTATATTCACTTTCTCCAAGAACGGAGTATTTTATACAAGAGATATCGAAACCTATTAGGAAACTAACTATGACAAAATGTTCCTAATAATACCATAATATTCACAATCCTAATATTATATGGTATGACTCACGCCAACACTCCTCCTCAAGTTGGCGCATACAGATCATAAATGCCTAACTTGTCAAGAGAGTCATGAAAGGCTTTACTTGAGAGAGCCTTCGTAAGGATATCAACCAATTGTTCTTCAGTAGGGACAAAAGAAAAGAAAATAATCTGACCATCTAACTTCTCTTTAATGAAATGTCGATCTACCTCCATGTGCTTTGTGCGATCATGTTGAACAAGATTGTGAGCAATTTCAATAGCGGCCTTATTATCACAATAAAGCGGCATAACTTTCTTCTGTCGAAATCCCAAATCTCTCAACCAGTGTCTCAACCACAACATCTCACAAAGTCCTCGGGCCATTCCTCTATATTCTGCTTCAGCACTAGAACGAGCCACTACCTTTTGTTTCTTGCTATTCCAAGTGACTAAATTACCGAAAACAAATGTGAAGTAGCCAGAAGTAGACATGCGATCTGTAATATTACCAACCCTTTCTGCATCTGTGTATCTAGAAATATCCAAACGACTGTGTTTAGAGAAGATTAATCCCTTCCTAGGAGCAGACTTCTAATACCGCAAGATATGGAACACGGCTTCCATATGAGCCTCACTGGGATTATGTATAAACTGACTCACCACACTAACTGCATATGCTAAATCAGGTCTAGTGTGTGACAAATAAATCAACCGGCCAACTAACCTTTGATACCTTGCTTTATTTGTGGGTACCAGATCCAAATACTCTGCAAACTGATGAATCTACTCGATAGGAGTATCAGCAGGTTTACAATCAAGCATACATGTTTTTACAAGCAAGTCTAAAACATATTTCGTCTGGCTCAACACGATACAATTTTTAGCACGAGCAACTTCGATTCCCAAAAAATATTTCAAACTACCCAAATCTTTCATCTCAAATTCAGAAGACAACTGATCTTGTAACCTTTGGATCTCCTCAAAGTCATCACCTGTCACAACCATGTCATCTACATAAATGATTAAAGCAGTCACCTTACCACACCGATGTTTAAGGAATAAAGTGTGATCAAAGTTACTCTACCGGTACCCAAATTTCTTCATGAACCTGATGAAACGACCAAACCAAGCTCTAGGAGATTGCTTCAAGCCATTAAGAGACTTCTTCAATTTACACACCACCCGCTCTCCAGTAGAAGTACAATATCCAGGAGGTAAATCCATATAAACCTCCTCATAAAGATCACCATGTAAGAATGCATTCTTAACATCAAACTGTCGTAAAGGCCAATCAAGGTTAGCAGCTAATGAAAGAAGTACCCGAATTGTGTTAATCTTGGCCACTGGTGCAAATGTCTCTTCGTAATCCACCCCATTATTCTGAGTGTAGCCTTTAGCTACTAGCCTTGCTTTATACGTGTCTATCCGGGTTATGCTTCACAGTATAAACCCATCGACAACTAACAGTTTTCTTTCCAGGAGGTAACGGCACTAACTCCCATGTACAATTCTTTTCAAGAGCATCCATCTCAACTATCATTGCATGCATCCACCTCTCATCCTGCATTGCGTCCTATACTTTACTAGGTAGAGATACAGAAGATAATTGATTCACAAACGCAACACATGATTTAGACAGCCTATGACTTGACACATAATTAGCAACATGATATTTAGACTTTGCATTGAGTGTAAGCTCATAATGTTTTAGAGGTTGACCACGAGTTACACGATTAGGCAATCGTTGAGTAGACACAGTACTAGACACAGAAGAAGATTGAGAAACTACCTTGGGTGAAACACCAGCTCAAGAGACCTGAGAATGAGACTGTTTCACTTGGATTGCATGTACGCAGAGCCAATACAAGCACCGACACAACCTTTAGCCCTAACATTGAATTCTGACCGTTTGAGTGAGTTATGGTTGTGGCACAGAAGATTGGGACATCCATCTTTTGGGGTGATGAAGAAGTCCATGCCTTCGTTGTTTCTAGGAATTCGTGAGTCTAGCTTGCATTGTGAAACCTGTGCTTTGGCTAAGAGTCATAGGTCTAGCTATCCTTTGAGTTTTTATTCTACTACTAAGCCTTTTGAGTTAATCCATTCAGATGAATGGGGTCCTTCAAAAAATTCTACTCTTTCTGGAATGCGATATTTTGTTTTATTCATTGATGATTTTACTCGATTATCCTGGGTTGTGCTACTTAAATTCAAAAATTCTGTTTTTTCAACCTTTATAGCATTTCATAATCTGATCCGTACTCAATATGATGCTCATGTTAAAGTCTTTTGTTCTGATAATGGAGGTGAGTTTGCCAATCGTTCTTTTTAGGAGTACTTTCAAAACCATGGCATAGTTCATCAAACTTCATGTCCATAGACACCTGAGCAAAATAGGGTGTCTGAACGGAAAAATCGTCATCTCTTGGACATGCCTCGGTCTCTTCTCTTAAGTGCTAACATGCCTAAATACCTTTGGGGAGAGGCAGTGTTGTGTGCGTCTCATGGTATGACTCACGCCAACAAGATCGTATCCGTAGCTGGCTGTTGTTTGATGTCTCTCCTTCATTGAAATCGGAACTTGAGTTGTTCTTTGGGAAGACCAAAGGGTTTCACAGAACCTGTGGATTATCCATGCACGATGCTACTGGATGTGATCAATATTTTCTAATAGAGATGGATGAACTCATGAAGGAGGCTTTTGGTGGACATACTGCTTTGTATCCTTCTAGTTCCAGTGAAGCTAGAACTGATGTCAAGTTCTACTATACTTTGGAGACGAACTCTATGGATGAACCTATTGATATGGTTTTGGAGAAGGTGCATGTTCTATTGATGACCAACCCGAAGAAGGGTATTTTGCATGAGATGTCCCCGACGAGGGAGGTCGACAATATTTTCACGGCTAATGCTACCTTGGACGTCATTATTAGGTTGATACTAATCCAAAACTAAACATGGTGGCGCAGTAGTTGAAGCATCTCTACTTGATGTGAAGTTCGTGATGCCAACAGAGGTCCCTATACCAAAGAGTGCAGTTCAACATTTTTTGGATTCGGTGGAACCACTGAACAATGGTAGATTTATGTCGAAGGCTTCTTCTCTGGTGAATCTTATGAAGAGGTTGTAAGTCACTGAATTAAAGAGACCATGGAAGAAGTACATCCAATCCAAAGCTGGGTCTGTTGAGGACAATATGAACATTGTGGTTTACATAAAGCATGGCAAATTTTGAGCTTTACCACAAAAGAAGAAGCTTGGCAGGCCCAAGGGGAGTAAAAATAAACCAAAGGTAGCGAGAGAGTTTTTTTTTTTAATGAAAGGAGGTCAGATGATTTTATTCAATAAGCACAAGCCATATTACACAGTGACCCGCCCTTGTAGGGCCGTTAGAAAGAGACACCGCTAAAACATAATACAACTCACCTATAGAGTGAAGCTCAAGAGGGGAGTAAACTAATAAAATACTGATAATAAATTTTTTCGCAACATCCATTAGAATACTCGCTGACAACCTTCAATCAATAATCCCGGCAGTTCCTCACAGGTATTGATCACAAGAAAGAAATTGGTACCGAACTAGCAGAAGTCCTGGGTCCTAAATTTTTATTCTAAAACCACCTAGATCTCAAATATGAATCCAAAACTTTAAAGACCTAGATATTTTTGCTCTAGGTCCCAAAAGACTTAGGCCCAAATTCAAAGAAACACCTTGAGCCCACTTCCCCCTAGGGTTTCCCCAAGCAAACACCACGTCTACACAACCACCGTTAGTGAAACCACAACGCCGTCCCCAAATGCACCGCTGCTTGATCAAACCGGGGTTTCGTCGCCCTCGCACCAAAGTGAACCGTCGCGCGCAAACACGGTCGGCCACAACAAGAGTATCTTTACCATTTAGCTTCAAGAAATTTGGTGAGACGACCAACATCTCTTTCCACCAAGAGCAACAACGTTGCCGAGGAGAAACCGAAACCCTCCTCTTCCACCAAGCAGCACGTTGGACCGCCACCAAGACAGGTGGAGCGATACCAGAGACGTGCATCTTGATGGACACTGGATCCCATATTTGAATCAGATCTGCTTGATAAAGCCGTTGTCCTCTCTCATCATCCCTGAGAAAAGAAACAACAACAAAGCGTCGGTAGGAGGAATGGAGAAAGTTGTTGTAGGCCGAGGCTTGCCCTGGAGAGATTCGCGAGACCGAGAAGCTTGTCAGCCAAGAACTATGATCAGAAGCGACCCCGTTCAAGAGATCCAGACAGGCAAACCCTAGGAAGGGTCGCCACCAAAGTGAGAGAGCGAGAGCTCTCATCATAATTATGGTTGAAGACGGCTGAGGTCGACGATAAACAAACCCTAGCAGAGCGCTAGGGTTGAGAAAATCTCTTGATAAAGTTTTAGGCAGCGAGAGAGTTGGCATGTATTTTAGATAAGCCAAAAAAAAGAAACGAAATTGAAGTCCAAGGGTGATTTGGAAATGACTGAGAAAAAGATGAAAGGAGAGGCCAAGGTCAGTGTTGAAGTGCAGATGGAGGAGGCACCGATGCCTCGAAAGATGGACAAAGCCTTAACGCCTGGGAAGACAGCATCTGATCGATTTGTTGGATAAGGTTAGGGAGGCGCAGTCTGCCTCCTCTTCTAATTTATTTTAATTTCTGTTTTGGTGACAGTTCAATCCAGGTGTGGTTGTTACCTTCTACTATTGTTTCTAAACCAAAGTTGAACTAAAAAATGAAGGTGCTAAAATCGCTTTGAAAAGGTGAGTGTATTTTGGATTTTGAGTCTAGTTTTTAGCTAGTCTCCGAGTCATACAAGATAGCTCTTACTGTCAGCCTTTAAGAGTGTGTTATCTTGGTACTGCTTGCTGAATATGAAATTGATTGACCTTCGTGTGTGTGTGTGTAAACAGTTGATAGTTTTTTATGGAGTTGCAATGTGTATGATGATGTATAATGATGATAAAATTGAAGGTATTGTCCCTTTGGAGGTTGTTAATTACTGATAATGATATTTAACTAGGGTTGGGCACGGTCCCAGACCGGCACTACTTTGGCCGGGACCGGGACCGGCGTACGAAGTCCAGGCCGGGCCTTTCCTGAAAAAAAAGCTGGGACCGAAAGAAGACTGGACCGGCCAAAAACCGGCCGGGCCTTCGGTTCCTAATCTGTTCTCACCGCCGACCGATTTCAATAACCACCGAAACCGATTTCAATCACCACCGAAACCCTTTTCTATCACCACCAAATCTCATTTTGTCACCACCAAATATGATATCATGAAACAAATTGAATACCATCTCAAAAACCCCAAATTCACAGCAAGAAAAGAGAACCCCAAAATCCCCCAAATCCCCCGCATACATCAATTCTGGAATAACAGAGAAGAAAGCACTTGAATACGTCATGGGTGACCCGATCGATAACACCAACGACGGAGGAAGACAAGAGGCCTGACCTTCAGACTTCGATGGAGATTCTGAGAGGCGATCATCGTGAGCTTTGTATGAGGCAAATCACTGGTTTAGTGAGAGCGGCTGGGATCAAGCTATTCCACTACGTTGTTGATGATCCGGCAAAGTACTTCGTGATTATGGAAGTTATAAGCAGAGGAAGAGAAAGATTAAGAGAAAGAGATAAGTGACCTCAATGAATTTTGAGGGAGGGGTTGTGATGCGCTTGGGATCAAGATGAAGAGAAGAGAAAGAGATAAGTCGACTGTGTGATTGTGATGCAGCTGATAAGAGGAGTTGTGGGCTTGAAATGTGTGTATCTACATATTAAATGGGAAAGTGGGTGTATTTTGATGGGCTTATTGGACTACATATAAACATCCGGGCTTTCGGGCCACAAATTTTATGTAATATTAGGGACCGGGTCCGGCCCGTTTGTTATTGAGACCGGACCAGATTGGCAAAAAAAAGAGATGGGACCATGAGAAAGCCCGGTCGGTCCGATTCAGGCTTTTTTCCTTGTTTGGGTTTTATGCCCACCCCTAGCTATGACAAAATCCACAATTACATCTCTATGGGGTATGATCACTGTGCACCTAAGTGAAAACAATTTTGTGAAATGGAGTTTCAGATTTTAATCTGTCCTGTTACATACCTAAGAGGCTTGCATATATACCAACTAGAATTATACCCGCGCCTTGGCGCGGTGTATACATTTACGGTGCGTTTGGATGTAGGTGAATTCCTAAGAATTTAATCAAACATAAGGAATTCTCAATTTCTTAGGACGGTGTCCCTCGTTTGGATACTTATCCCATGGAATTAGCAATTTTCACGGGAAATAATTCTGAAATTTAGGAGCTTAAATTCCCGACTTGAATTCCTCACAAAATAAGCGTCATTTGTCAATTCTCTTAACTAAGGTTAGTCTGAATATAAATTCTTGTCATTTTAAAACTCTACATCATGAAATCCAAACAATGGAATTCTTAATTAATAGGATTTAAATTCATGGAATTGTAATTCTCATGATTTTGAAATTTCTATGGACACATCATGAAATTCAAACAATGAAATTCTCAATTAATAGGATTTAAATTCATGGAATTGTAATTCCCAAAATATAAATGCTCTAATTGTTTTGATTTGTAAGATTCAGGATGTAGAAGAAAAGTAAAAAATAGAGGGCAAAAAAATATTTGCCGAGAGAGAATCTATCTAAAAAAATCTAAATTACACGTTTCAGAAAAAAAAAATCACTGTTCATATGCTTATGATATGAACAGTTAACCACCCTTTAGTATATAGTACAATAACTAGAATTATACCCGCGCCTTGGCGCGGTGTATACATTTACGGTGTGTTTGGATGTAGGTGAATTCCTGAGAATTTAATCAAACATAAGGAATTCTCAATTTCTTAGGACGGTTTCCCTCGTTTGGATACTTATCCCGTAGAATTAACAATTTTTACGGGAAAATAATCGTGAAAATTTAGGAGCTTAAATTTCCGACTTGAATTCCTCACAAAATAAGCGTTATTTGTCAATTCCCTTAACTAAGGTTAGTCTGAATATAAATTCTTGTCATTTTAAAACTCTACATCATGAAATCCAAACAATGGAATTCTTAATTAATAGAATTTAAATTCATGGAATTGTAATTCTCATGATTTTGAAATTTCTATGGACACATCATGAAATTCAAACAATGAAATTCTCAATTAATAGGATTTAAATTCATGGAATTGTAATTCCCAAAATATAAATGCTCTAATTGTTTTGATTTGTAAGATTCAGGATGTAGAAGAAAAGTAAAAAATAGAGGG
>NC_020493.1:12553741-12601619 GCF_000184155.1 Fragaria vesca subsp. vesca | reverse complement strand
CTGTTCATATGCTTATGATATGAACAGTTAACCACCCTTTAGTATATAGTATAATAACTAGAATTATACCTGCACCTTGGCGCGGTGTATACATTTACGGTGTGTTTGAATGTAGGTGAATTCCTGAGAATTTAATCAAACATAAGGAATTCCCAATTTCTTAGGACGGTTTCCCTCGTTTGAATACTTATCCCGTAGAATTAGCATTTTTCACGGGAAAATAATCGTGAAATTTAGGAGCTTAAATTCCCGACTTGAATTCCTCACAAAATAAGCGTCATTTGTCAATTCCCTTAACTAAGGTTAGTCTGAATACAAATTCTTGTCATTTTAAAACTCTACATCATAAAATCCAAACAATGGAATGCTTAATTAATAGGATTTAAATTCATGGAATTGTAATTGTCATGATTTTGTAATTTCTATGGACATTAAAATTACTTTTTCCAAAAACAACGTTATGAAACTGGTCAATGGGTTAATTGATATAAATTTTTATGATATGTACTTCATAGAATGTTATACATGCAAATTATACTCAGCTGTTATACTGATTATATATCTAGAGTTAATAACAATATTGTGGTTTCTTGAAAATAATAGGGGTAAAAGGGTTAGTATACCCGCGTCTTGGCGCGATGTAGTATTCACATTATGCATATTCCACATATGTATAAGAGCTATCATAAAATTCATGGAATTGTAATTCCCATAATTTTAAAATTTCTATGGACATTAAAATTATTTTATCCAAAAACAATGTTATAAAACTGGTCAATAGGGTAATTGATTGATAGAAATGTTTCTGATATGTACTTCATAGAATATTATTAATACAAATTATACCCAGCTATTATATTGATTGTATATCTAAGGTTAATGACAATATTATGGTTTCTTAAAAATAACTGGGGCAAAATGGTCAGTATACCCGCCCCTTGGCATGGTGTAGTATCCACATTATGCATATTTTACATGTGTATAAGAGATATCACAAAAAACGACTTTTATACAACAAAACATTTAGTCTTGTATTTTACCCAATATATAAATGCTCTAATTGTTTTGATTTGTTAAGATTCAGGATGTAGAAGAAAAGTCAAAAATAAGAAGGGGCGAAAAAAAATAAATTTAGTCAGAGAGAGAGTCTATCTAAAAAAAATACTAAATTAACAATAGTTTCTGGAAAAAAAANAAAAAAAAAAAAAAGAGAAGAAGTCACTGTTCATATGCTTATGATATGAACAGTTAACCGCCCTTTAGTATATAGTATAATGCCACAGAGACCCGAGACCTTCAGTTGCATCAATGTCTGTCTGCATCCTTATGTAGCAGGGCTTCACCCCATTCTGTGCCCCAGGAGTTCTTTACCAACTAGTAGTATTTTGTCCCATCATAGCTGATGACTCCATAATCAACCGCGGTAACTAGCATGGTCAAAGATCTGTTCCATAAGTTCCTGTAAACGCAACTCGAATAGCGTATTGGAAATCCGATCAACTAGCGTCAATGGTAGCCGAAACTGCTTGACTAGCAATAACCTTAAGAAGGGCATCACTCGCTGTTAGCCGGGACATATTTCTTCGTAGCCAGTTATTGACGCTACATATTACTTCCTTCTTGGCAATGCATGAACCATCAACTCCTGCGTATGGGGTAGTTAGCCAGTATGTGCTGAGCCCTTGATTTTGATTGATGAACTGAAAGGTATTGCGCATCAAACCACCTTCCCAACCTTGATCTTCACCGCTTGTGTTACAATCAACTAGCTGTTGCTTAGACATAGAGGTTATTTACCAGTTGAAAGTTGAGTAATTCCCTCTGTCACCAATTTTGTCATAAGAAAACTTGTTCTTGAATTGTAGTTTTACATGCTTAGAATATATTCGAATCGATCACCATCCCACAAATGTAAGCGAGATAAAAAGATCTCAAGCAACATTTCATCATAAACAGATGAATGAAAAAGAAATATATCTGGATCAATAGTGCTGATCAATATGATCCAATATGATCAATATCAGGAATGAACATTTGATCAGAAATGACTGATACTGATTAATTTACAAAAGTTTAGCTACAAGTATTACATGTTTGTTGAAAATAAGAAGTTGGATACGAGTATGTTTCTGTTTCATTCCGTTTAAAGAAATAACCGTATAGGGCTGCAATATACTCCTGTGACTCAATGATGGCTTGAAGCTACGTCTGCAAAGGAAGAAAACATTTTGGCCTTCAACCAAAAGCAAAGAAATTAACAAACTTTCCAGTTCCTGGAAACTGTTTTGTGCTGCCATTTTTGTTTTGTCATGAGACGATATATTACAACCGTCTATGGAACTGGTTCCCTTCATCTTCATCCTAATAGATTCATTCTGAATCAAGACATTTTGGCCCTGGCGAAAAATATTCCAGCAAATAAACCTGTAAAGAAACGTCATCACTATGTAAGTAATTAAATCACTACAATAGTCTTCATGGCCTTAAGATAGAGTTGAGTACCAAATAGTATGCTGAAGAGGTTTGGTAGACTGAGAGGCACCCTGAACAGGACTAAACCAGCAAGAGAGATAGGAATTTTGTTCAAGGAACCCACCAAACTGTAAAGCAGAAGCACGTACATCAGAAGTTCATATATATCTACTTATGACTCATTTTTTAATTTCTGAACTTGATCAATTTTACAAAGTATATTACCTATAGGTGGTTGGTCCAGTTTGATGTAGAAACCACATGGAAGTGAAGCTGATGGCAAGTCCAAGCAACCCGCTAGCTGTTGCGATAATCCAAAACATTGGCAATTTAACTACATCCCTGCATATTGAAACCAAAGTTTTAGTAACGATAAGCTAAATATGCTTTTGAAATTAAAAGAAAAAAACATATGAATATATGTTCAACTTAAGCTTACGCATTAATCACGTATTCCCATTCGCCAAACAAAATAATCAAGAAGGCAGCAAAAGGTAGAGATAGCAAATTATTCAACAAGACCATCGAAACTTCATTCAGAGATCCAGATCTTGTATACTTTTTTGCTTCATCCATGACTCGACGTAGAGTGAGCTATCACAAAGAGAAAAGGCTTGCTTACAGAACTCCAAACCAAACTAAATCTAAACTGATCTCCAGAACTTAATAATTACTGCTTACTGAGTAGCTTGCTGTTAGTATGCAATTTGAAAATTGCCAAGCATAACCTACGGTATCAAAGGAGATATCGGTAATGCCACTGCTGATAGCAGAGATAATCTGAAAATACAGGAGGAAAAGAAGCATTCATAAGAACTTGACTAGGAATATACAAGTATATGGAAGAATGTATATGATCTTAAGTTTTTGTGAAATGATAAGTAAAGCGCTGATTACCATCAGAAACATGGCAGTCCACACTTTCTGATTCTGGTGTTTCCGAAACATATATAATTCTCCCAGTGCTGTTAAAATATTTGTCACATTCTTCAGAATGGTCACCATTGCAATATTTACGTATTTCAAACTGAAAGAAAAAAGTTGAACCACAATACAGTAAGCTTTACATGTAGTTATGTACATTAGAATATCTTTTACTGATAAAGGATATGCAACATCAAATGAACATGTACTGTGGATCTTAGCAACAATATTCTCTTCAGAATCTGTCATCTTCTATTTCATTTTATTCCAGGCCTGAACAGATATAATAGCATCCACTGGAATAGATAGCCTAAAATGCAAACAGTTAATGAGACACATCACTTACCTATACATGCCTGATACAAGCATGCCGATGAAGATTACATTAACAGGGATCCAGACCTTAATCAGTTTCCAATTGAGCTTTTCCACAGGAGCAACTCCAGAGAAGCCCAAGAATACAACAATTACAGTAGTTATCAAATTCTGCAGGAAAAAAAAGAAACATAAAATCAGATTCCATTATGGCTGGTTAAATTTGTGGATTTGCATATAAAAGAGATAAAACTCAACTATAGATAATACACAGAAGAAGTATATGATGGTACTGAATACTAAAACTCAAAATAAGACACATTTCACATGATTCAATCTGGTTGAAAAGGAACCAAGGTGGTGGTAAAGTAGGTGACATACTTGATAGAACATCAACGATACTCCTGCATTAAAGTTATAACCGGATAAGACAACTTTATTCAGCAATATCATGCTGCAAGACGAAAGGCAATATGATATCCCAGACAACAGAGGTCCAGATTTCTTTGCTTGCCCATGTCCATGCTTTTCATTTCCGTCACTTTGACTAAACGAGACGGCGTCGCCATGCCCTGCTCGATTCCCTCTGAACAACCTGCTTGAAGAACAACAAAACTTGCACATCATGCCCCTTCCACACTAGTACAATACTTAATCATGTAATAAATTTACATTCGATTATTTCATCAACTCAAATACACAGTGGAGCTCATGAGTTCACCTATGTACAACATGACTATAGAACCACAATTAAAGCTTCGCAATTTATATTCTCCTTTTACTATATAACTACATTCATACTGGACAAATTTATTAACTGAACTAGATGAGATAGCAATGTGAATTCAACTGATAACGAAGGTACCAGCTAGCAACCAGAAATTTTTCGATGTACTAGAGGAATTCACATTGGCCAAATGTTGAACAACAGGTGATGATGACTTTACCTGTCACTGAGAGTCATAGTTCTTCGTTCTGCAAGAATCTTATGTACTCCATTTGGCGAACCAACTTCTGGGTCCTCAATTTCATGGCCTTTAACTCCCTCTAACTTGAAATCAGACGACATGTCACAAAACCTGCAAAAACATATACCAAGTTGTAAACAAAACTCCAAACTTCGCTCCATTCATGTGTCAAATTCATCCTCTTACCAATCAAATCAATCCTTGCACGCTTACGATTATCACTTTCCAGAGAAACACACAACAGAATTCACAGGGAATAATGAACAGGAATACTTAAACTTAGGCGAAAGCCGAAAGCCAGTTTATAATAATGAAACCAGAAAGGGAAGATCGAACGCGGCCAGAAGGGTGTCGAAATTCATGCAAAAAACGTGAGCACAGAAGGTTCTATCTTTTTCAAAAGCACGCAAAGGGTAAAGACTAAAGAGTAAGCTGAAGAATAAGAAGAAGAAGAAGAAGAAGAAGAACAAGGAGTGGATCTGAGGCATGTGAGAAGGGAGAGTGGGAATTAAGAAAGGACGGACCTGGTTGATAGGGCGTGAGATGAGGTGAGTGAATTGCACTGCCATGGAAATTGAATATTAGAGGAGGAACACTTCCCGAGGACTCCAAAGTCAAACCCATCACCACCCAACTCTATGTGATCTGTCTCTGTTGCCTTCTTAGCTGAATTGTATTTCACTGAAGACGATGACGATGACGAAGACGAAGATTGAAGGGTGTGTTGGATTTGGGGCGATGGGAAGTGGAATCGGGTAGAGCTGTGATTGGGGATTTGGTATGAAATTTCAAACGGTTTGCTTTTTGCGCGGAAATTATGGGAGAATTTGGGCTTGGACTACGTATGTCTGTTTTTGGGCCTGACTAGTTAGGCCCAATGAGGTTATTCATGAAGAAGGTACACGCATCATCAGTTGGAAAATCTCAAAACGATGCCAAGACTATGTCTATCTCAGCGTGGGAGTACAAACGCAACCGGCTTGCAAGGACGTCCCCTGGAACTAGGTTTCCTGCGATGGAGGTCACTTTGATCGAAGCTGCAAACAGAGTGGTTGCCAGGGAAATTCTCAAGGGGTTAGTACTATTCAAACCTCCGTTTCCCTTGCACAAGCTCTGTCGCATCTACTGTTCGAATTAATGTTATCATGATCTCGATGAACTAATGTTTCATTCCTTGCTTGAGATATTGCTGCGTGGACAGGGAGTACTGCTACGATTTATATAGAACATGCAGTAACTTGAGCTAGCTAGAACAATTTTATTGAAGATTTCTGGTGAAGTTAAGCAATAGGTTATGACTGTAATATAAGATACGTTACAGGCCTGTGGGTATGGAGTCTATATATGGACCATGATTTTTGTGTCGTTTTAAACCGGTATTATTAGTCTCACTACTAAGTCTACTATAATCAATACGTACAGTTGTTTTATCATATTCACCACGTACTCTGTGTGCATCATTGAAGAGAAATGATGTAGGCGTGTGAAAAGTATCATATTCACCAGATTTAAGCATAGAGCTAAACAATGCCCCAAAAGAAAATGAGGATCTCCATTACAAAATCAGACGGAAGATTTAATCCTTTTGCATTTTTTGATCCATTACACATTCCTCTACGTGATGCTGATTTAGAGGAAATGGCAGATCTGAAAGGTATCAGTTAAATTATGATGTCGTTGGTTCACAATAATAATATTGAGCAACAACCACACATATTGTGTGGTCTTTAGAGGTGTTGCATTTTCCTATATATGTAGCTTTTTTCCCCTGGTACTGTCAATATCCACTTATTACCTCATTTTGTGGGGTATGATGGATCAAAAGCCACACATGAGAAAATGCAACACTCTTAAACACCACAGCCTTGTTAGCAAACAAACACTTGCTAATTAGCCAAGGTAGTTTGCCCATCCAAAACTAATATCATGAACGCAAGTGGTCACAATAACTTTGCAATTGATGAAGTCTTCAACTAATAGTAACCGGCCAAAATTGAAGAAGAAAATCAACTTGTTCAATATTTACAAATAGGAAAACCATTTCATATGAATCACTGTAAACATGATAATCACAACTAAATATCGACGTAACCTTGCAACTTTAAGCTACCGTAACATGGCATAGCTAGGCAACCAAACATGCACCAGATTCCCATAGATCGAAATCCATGTCCCCAGTGGAGGCTACCGGAGCTACCCCGTGACCGGATTCCGGTCCAGACGAACCGAACACCTGTGCAAATCACCATCACAACCATCCATCACAAAAATTCACAATCTTTTAACACAAAATTTAGGAAACCAAATTTGGCAAATTCTATCAAAGTCTCACACTGTAATAATAATCTCAAACGGTATACACAATCACAAAGCAGGGGAGCACAGCCCTCGGGTTAAACACCAGGAGCTCCTCCTCATCCACCCTCATCTGGGTCCCACTCCCACTCCTCCCCACGACCGAGTCAAACCCGCCACCGTCCTTGTCCACGTCATCGTCTGAGTCGCACCCGACCCGACCCGCCACGACACGGCAGACCAGCATGGCCCTCTTCACGTTCAAGAACTTGAACTCCTCCTCGATCTCCTCCGGGATCGCCACGTGCGCCCTGGAGCTGCTAGACAGCGTGGAGATTCCGTCCAACTTAGGTGAGAACCCTGACTTGATGATCCCGCAAACGCTGCAGTACTGCTGGCTGCAAATCCCGGAGCTCCCGCCGATTCCCAAGTCGCAGAGGAAAGTCGAGCAGTGAAATCTCAGCAGCTCATTCCCGTCCGCCACGCACCTCTCGTCTCTTCTGACGGCGCTGTTTCTCGCGGCCTTGGACTTGACGAACTCTCTGTACTCTTCGAACCTGGCAAGTGTCTTGGCACTGTTGTGGATCTTCAGAATGCGGTGGATCAGTGGCGTTTTCCGCGTGTCGTTAGCGTTCCAGCCTGTTTGGAATATGATTTGGACTATGTTCTTACCGGTGTCGCCGTTGTGGAGCTCCGACACGGCGTGCTTGACTGCTTGGTGGTGGTCGAGAGCTTGAGGCTTATGGAAAATCTCGCCGCAAGTTGTGCAGGGGAAGATGTCGTTTCGGAGAGGGAAGAAGTGGTGGTCGCCGGAGAAGACATCGGAGTCGTCGGAGTGTTTAGGGACGTCGGGTTTGATTTGGGTTGGGACGACGAGGGAGACGAGGGAGTGGCTGGAGGAGCGAGGCGAGGTGGAGAGGTGGTGAGTTTGGGTGTTGGAGGACTTGAAGAGTTTCTTGAGAAAGGACCAAGAAGAAGAAATGGCCTTTTGGGGTTTTAGAGAGGGTTTGGAGAGAAGTGAAGAGAGTCTGCGTTTACGGCGGTGGGGATTGATGGCGGTGGCTGCGGCGGCGGTGGGGGTGATAGTGAAGCAGCTGAGGTGGAAGAGGAGGAGGAAGAAAGAGAGGAATCTGTTGAAGAATGATGATATGGTCGCCATTAGATAGAGCTACGTACGTACTCGATCAAGCTAGGTAGTTTAGTTAGGCATGAAGCTTCAGGAGACGAAGTGATTGAGAGAGAAAGCCATGATTGGGGTAATGGGAAATGATGAAAGAAGAGGGGAATAGATGAAGAAAGCTGGGTGGGACATGGACGAAGATCGAAGAAGAATAAAGGGGAAAGAAAGAGGGTTAATCAAAGTAGGTGGAAGGCAACTTCATGGTATCTCTTTGTCTGCGATCTCTTCTCCTCTGCCTGTTATTGTGATTCTCTCTCCTTTCTTATACTAGCTAGGCTAGAAGAGGGAGAGATAGAATTGGAATTCCACGATATTTTGGAAGGAAGAAAAATTGGAAATGTGACCTGATAATCTACTATATATATATGAATTATGACATCTGAATGATGTGATACCACTATTAGGGAAAGTTACTAGATTATATACTATATTTTTGTAACAAATATAAAACGCTTCGATATTTATTTAGATATATTCTCTGAATATACGATACATATTGGACGTGAATGATTTAGTATGATATAATATTAATGTTTAACAAAATTTGGTAACAATTTTATTTGATATATATATATATATATCTGATTAATAACTATTGAAAAGTCATGATGTTGCAATACCTATTCCGTGTTCTTACTTGCTTAATTAACAACCTATCTATATATAGATTGGTAAATTTGTTTTCAATGGCTCTTACTCGTTTCTGATCCTTTTATTTGGGATCTCAAATATTTACAAAAATGTAAAAGTAAATCGCAAATAGAGAATGAGTCTGCTCATAATTCTCTCTTGTATATATAGAGGATGGATTACAAAATATTACAATGGTAGTTTACAGCATAATGAAACCTAATAATATCTGATTGATAAGTTACATCTAATCTCATGATTCTCTCTTCGTTAGTTACTTTGACGAACTAACGAAGACACAAATGTATTTTTTGTTTAGCAAAAAACACATTTTTATTCAAGAAAAATATGTTTCGGAAATCTCTCTATGTGAAAACGCGTGCATTTCGAAATGTTTCCAAAAGGCAAAACGCCTATTTTTAGATGTTTCCGTGCAACATAGCTTACAAAGTTATAGGAATAAAATTAATTTACTTTATGTAAATGTGCAAAGTAGTCTGATGACTAGCTAGGGCTTAAGGCCTAAGCTGATGATGATAATCATGAATTCCTGATCTAAACATGCACCGGCCACTGGAATCACGCACTGATCAATTTCAATAATTATATGGAAATTAAAGAATGAATTAAATCCAAATCACTGCTAGATCGATGTGGTTCCACACGTGAACGTTATAAGTTTCCCTCATCAAGCAGCCAAATCCATTTCATTAATTCTTTTTCAGAATTTCGATTCAGTACATAGATTAATTCTTGCCAGGGTTTAATAGTTAACATGCATGCATCGCCTCGTATCAAGCAGAATCCAAAGCCTTTTATTAACTTATCTAATTTGTCTGGAAAGATATGAACAAATTAACACGGTGTCCATATAGTTTAATTTTTGTCTAATTGCATAGTTCTCTAACAAAATTATAATGTGAAGGACAAAATTCCACATACTTAGGATGATGGACTATCCACATATATATATACAAGTGAAACCAAGTTCGAGGAAATTGGATTTAGTGCTTCACAGAATCGATTGTTGCTGGTGGCATTGCATTTTTGGAGACAGCTATAGCTAACTTTCCCTGTGAATGCGATTTACCCTTTAATTTTTTCATCTCTTTTCGTTTCCAGGAATCAGATTCTACCTCCATATATGTTAATATATTTTTTGTCTTTCCCAAAATTGGATGCAGCTCATGTGATGACAACATCCCCTCTTATCGTCCTTTTTTTATAGACCGGTTTGGTACTCTTCATCAGTATCAAAAGGGGAAATTAAGAAAACATAGTAACACTATTTCTTGTTATATATAGTTAAAGGAATTAATATTTGATTGATACTTAAATGAAAGATATAATATGCTTCTAATTCATAGACCTTTTAGTTTTATCTTCTCATTGATCATTTCTATTACAACGTTATTAAGGGCGTCAAACGACCTCATTAACTTCATTAGCTAGGCAACATGGAAGAGGATTTGGATCCCAAATATGCTAAGTTCTATATCGAATGAACGATTATGTGAATCATGTTCTCGAATATTTATTTTGTGTGTGTCTTGGTCTAATGTTATATTTCCACATCGATCTCCACCGTTAAGTTTGTAAAACCAAATGCATAGATCACTTATGTAAAGTTTTATCGAATTTGATAATCATTTGGGTATTCATAATCGTTATTTACACAAACAGTTTTGGTAAGACATATTTATGGTCCGTTCGTTGATTTAATATAATTCGGTACCTTAACAATCATCAATTTGGATGAAATTTTGCAATAATGATCTATACATTAGTATTAATAAATTGAACAATGGAGATGTGGAAATATAACAGAAAAGTGAGTCAAATAAGAAATTTCACACTTTAATTTCAAAGCAAAACTTCGCTCTAGATATGAATTATACACACACACACAGTTCCTTTCCAGAGCGGGACACCGCTTTGAAATTAAAGTGTAATGTTCTTTGTTTCGCTCACTTTTAGGTCACATTTTCACATCTCCACTGTTCAGTGTTTAGAACATAATGTGTAGATCATTCATGCAAAGTTTCATCCAATTTATAGATCATTTGAGCTAGAAGAGAACTCTGTGTGTGTGTGTGTATATATATATACTTTCTTGGCTAAGAAGGTTTTTATTTATTTTTATGGTGCGGATTTTCACATTATACTCACTTTTCAATAGAATTTTCATATGTCTATCGTCTAGTCTTTAGATACTAATGTATATATTATTTCTGCAAAATTTTAGCCAATTTAGTTATCATTAAGACACTCAAATTCGATTAATCCAATGGATAAATATAATTTTATCGAACTTGAACCGTTCATGTTTCTAATAGAAAAACACAGTTTTAAGAGCTTTAATGATAACGAAATTGGGTGAAATTTTATAGAGACAATCTATATATTAGTATTTAAAGACTAGACGGTGGAGATATGAAAATTCGATTGAAAAGTAAGTCTAAATTAGAAATACGCACCGTAAGAATAAATAATGACATCCTTACCTGAGAGAGACTATATATATATATATATATATAAGGTTTTAGTAGAACTTTAAGCCCTAGTCAAAATTATAAAACTAAAGAAAATGAAGGAAAAGCAGAGTTTTGATTGTCTCTCCTAGAAATTGAGGTGAAATCTACTTCTTCTCATGAGATATTGAGATGGAATTATTTATACGTGGGCTCAGGCCCATTTCATATTAATGATGTGGCCCACTTAGTGAATAGGTCGATTGAGTACTTGTTTTCTTTCTTGGTAGGCCAAAACTTGAACAAACAAAATTATACTAAAATCTCCTTGTCTCCTGGCCATTAGATTGGGAAGTAAATTATACAAATAAATTTACACTGCAAATTTGTGAATTCTGAAGGGTATGTTTGGGAACTCATAGAACTTGAACTTTCTCTACTAGTGTACTAATGTAGGGTTATCCTACTTGGCTCTCTCAAGCTTTAGAAATGTTCATGTGCTATTTTCAGAGGGCTCAAAGATACAATGGACCTGCTTCTATGACTAGAGGTAGTAAGGTTGATTCAAGCTGCTGGTCATGCAAATATTGCAAAGGAGCTACCCACTGACCTCCTCATCCATATGAAGGGGATCAATTAGAGTTCCCAAGACCATATAATAGGGCATCTCCCTCTTACTCATCTAAAGTTAGGGTGCGATTGACAAAAAGTGCTCGTTTTACAATATGTAGAGAGGAGAGGAGTTTCATACGTAAGTTTTTGAATCCGTACTATGATGCATAAAAAATACGGAATCTGTGAAGCTCATAAGGACCAAATAGATTAAATTAAATTTTTAGTCAATATCATTAAACTCTACTCAAAATGTCGTACTTTGTTATTTTGAGCTAATTAGGATTGTAAGGTTAAAACACACTTATTGACTTTGACTTCAGTATTGACAATGGAAAGTAAAAGTAGCAAATCTGAAAAAGAAGCTCAAGCTATTGTGGTTTCATTTTTATGGTAAAAGCCTCTCTTTGTGACTAAGAATTTGTTCATCCTTTCAGCTTTTTGACTGTTTGCCACCATCTCACTAGCCCAAGAGAAAGCTGCCGACACAACATAACCCTACGCATCAATGTGACTGGGAAAAGGGTTGTTGTTAATCATGCATTCTTTGCCATAAACTAGCTTATCCTCCACCAATGACAGACTGATTGAAGGCTTTAAGCTCTCTTTATCTTTTATCATGTTTGGTGCTTCCTTACATCACTGGATGATGGCCTATCATACCATTTTGGCTTTTTATACCTAAAACTATACCACACTTTAAACATGGTAACACTCTTACTAGAAGATGGTAAATATAACCGATGTATTATTTGTGTCTGATAAAAAGAAATTGTTGGTATGATATTAGAAAACAGTTCTCTTGAATACAATTTGATTGGTTTTTGACACTACTACTTCAAATGCTACACATAATGACATTTTTTGTGGTAGGAGAGATTCTTTCTTTGTAGTTTAAGTTAATTGTTGTTGGGGTAAAATACTACAAATCCTATAGTCGATATGTTGTCCAAAGCTGTTGATCAGTCTTTAGCAAGAAGATTTCAGCTTCTTCTCTGCACCCCGATCGATGAGTCCCCCATTGGATCCAATGCTGCTCTAACCAATTAACAGAGCAGATCTAGCCCCCTCATATCATCTAGATCGATCAGTAGTACTGGTTAGGGTGGCAGAGGCTGAGGGCCAGTTCTATTTGTTTTTGTTTAGGTTTCTGCCCCACTGAGCTTTTGGTACTATATATTGAATCTTGTAGAGCCATGTTAGTCGACATTATTGCTACTAGTCGCACAGGAACCTTGAGCATCTGAAATTGCTGTGGAGTGTGGACATGCGCGGGTTTAGGCATTATGTTGTGCAAGGTATGATGCCTAAGTGACCCACACTGTTGGGTCAGTTCATCAGATTGATGATGTGTAGTTGCTCATTCTACTTCTAGAGGATGGACACAATAATTTGTCTTTTATTTTTGTCAAATCCAATCCAATTATGTATTTTGTGCTTTTAAAGAAGATAAAAAAATTTATATGAACGATCATGAGGTGTTGTAGGAAACTTTATCTAAAAGGACTCGATCGTCGATATTATAGGTTATGGCTCTTTTAAAAGGATATGCTTCATTTGGCTTGCTGAGGAACCATTTTCTCAATGCTTCGGATATGCTTCCTATTTATTTTGTTAGAGGAATCAGTTTCTCAATCCTGCCATTACCATATATGAGAAGTATAGCTGTTTTTTTTTTCCCTGAATTACAAATTCGTGAAACAAATTAGACCAGGTAGGAGTGAGACTGGTGGCCAAGCATCAGTTAATGTAGAGACATAACATTTGAGTTGTTTACATGATTATAAAAAATGAGTGAGCTTGCTTATAGCGTGGCCTCAAAGGAGCGTTATGGAACTGAATAATGAGTGTCAGAAATGAGAGTTGACAAAATAATAGTGGGCCGCTTTGGTCCAACACGAATAGCAAACAAAATGATGATTTTAGGCAGGTGAAGAGAACCAATCAAGCCCAAGAACTACTTAGACAATAGTTGTAATGGTTGGGCTTAAGTTAAAGTGTGCACACATACCGCCCAGCCCAAGATCTCCAGTTACTATTCAATAATAGCTCCCAATTTGATTTTCCGTTAATTACCCGCCAACACAAATAACCGCCACCCTCTTACCCTCACCTCCACAATCAATCACCTTCCGTGCAACCGCCACGTGCACAAACTACAGCCAGTCCACATAAATATCAGTCCCATAAAATCTTACCCACCATCAAAACTCTGAAGCTGCTCTCAGCAGCACTCAACAAAACCATGAACGCCAGAGCCCTGGTCTACTCTTTCTCTCCTAAACCCAATTTCCCGCCCGATATCTCCGGCCCCAAGAGAAGTCTCGGGTCCGGTTTCAGACCCGTGAGCCCGGTTCATCAGTTCCTGGTCAACCGGGGGCAGTACTGCTGCGTCGTGCGAGTTTCGGGTGAGAGGAGAGGCGGGAAAGTGTTTGCGGATGTTAAGTCGGAGGCGTATGAGTTGTCGAAGAAGGCGAAGGAGGAGTTGGAGAGTGTGGCGGATGAGGTCTCGTGGTTGGAGCAGTTTCCGAAACGATGGGTTATTGTCATTTTGTGCTTCACGGCTTTTCTTCTTTGCAACATGGACAGAGTAAGCTTTCATGCTTTGCAGTTTGCTTCTACAACAACACAAGTAAAACATAGTCATCATATCATTTAAGATATTATTTTTCAATTAATTTAAAACAAAAGTAATAATGTACCGGTACCATTTGGTCGAGTGACATAGTCTATTCTTCATAAATGATGAGTTTAGGTATCCGTCTAATTATAATATTTGATTTGTTTATCGGATGAAAAAAATAGTGTCCCAACTGATTAGGATACGAAATGTGAACGGATCATATTTGACTATTTCATGATGACAGTCAGACCAAAAGAAAAACCACTAAAAGCTTTATTGAGAATGCGAATTCTAATGTTGGGGTTTCTAAACATTCTAAACGTAGTGTGACAATATATGAGAATTGGAGCGAGATGCCCATTCCCAGTTGATTTTGGATACCTTTGACATTAGTTATGTTTTGGCAGGTAAATATGAGCATTGCTATACTTCCGATGTCAGCAGAGTACCATTGGAACTCATCGACTGTGGGTTTGATACAGTCTTCTTTTTTCTGGGGCTACCTCCTCACTCAGGTTACATATATGCACATGAATCTCCTGATTTCATTATGTATTTTTTTTTTCACTTGTATATATAGGTTCTCAAATCATGCTTGTATGTGAAATGTAAAGCTGAGAATGAGATACATTCCTTTTGTCATTCTGAAAATGAAAATTTCACAACAAATGATTATGAGATTAGCTTTTGATTATGTTACTCAATCAAGTTAGATTGTAATTGCTGCAGATTGCTGGTGGCATTTTGGCAGACACAATAGGTGGGAAGCAGGTTTTGGCATTTGGAGTTATTTGGTGGTCTGTGGCTACTGCTCTCACTCCTATTGCTGCTACACTTGGATTGCCATTCCTTCTTGTTGTTCGCGCTTTCATGGGGATTGGTGAGGTTAGAATTCTAATTTTTTGGATGTATAAGTTTCTAATAGGTTATGGGACTATATATATAGACTTCCAGTCTGGTAATACAACACAAGCGCAAGACAAAAGAATTCTGTGGATAGTCTTAATTAATAGATTCTAACTCAATGTGGGATTACTTTGGTCTGCTTCTCTTCTTCAGGGAGTCGCTATGCCTGCAATGAATAATATTCTGTCAAAATGGATTCCAGTATCAGAGAGGAGTAGAGCCTTGGCTCTGGTTTACAGTGGGATGTACATTGGTTCAGTCACTGGCTTTGCATTTTCACCTTTTTTAATACACCAGTTTGGATGGCCATCAGTCTTTTACTCCTTCGGTTCCCTGGGGACAGTCTGGTTTGCTGTTTGGCTAAGTAAGGTGATAGAACTTTGCAGACAATTAGTAATCGATTTTCTTATTTACTTATGATGCATGAACATATTATGTATGTATGAGTAAACCTTTAATTTGTTTGGGTGATGTTATGTAGGCATACAGTTCACCTGCTGAGGATCCTGAGCTGAGACCTGAAGAGAAGAAGCTAATTCTTGCCGGTAATGTGTCTAAGGAACGCGTAAAAGTGATTCCTTGGGGACAAATTTTGTCCAAAGCACCTGTTTGGGCCCTGATAGTTTCTCACTTCTGTCACAACTGGGGAACATTTATTCTTCTTACATGGATGCCAACATACTATAACCAAGTAAGTCTGCATTTTTTAGAATTCAAAAAGATTATCATGAGACTTGTTAGCAATGGGTTTATGCTTATCACTGCATATGTGGCAGTGTATCAAACCTGAAATTGCTTGTTTTATGCTGATTTTATAATCCCACCATTAGGTGCTGAAGTTCAATCTTACAGAATCGGGGCTTTTCTGCGTCTTGCCCTGGCTTACAATGGCATTCTCTGCAAACCTTGGAGGGTGGATAGCAGACACACTTGTGAGTAGGGGTGTATCGGTGACAAGGGTTCGTAAGGTACCAGTCACATCTAATGTTACTGACACACAACTGTTGTTTTTAGAATTTTAGTTGAGAACATAAGAACAATTTTCGTAGCCAATATCATAGTTCTTGTGGGCAAAAACTAACTGCCTAATTCTCCCTTGAACTTAACTGATAACTGCTGAACTTATTGCCCACTTTGTGAAAAACATTAGATGCTTTCAGTTCAACAAGTTGGTTTTCTAACCTAGTTATTTGGTTTTACCTTGTAGATTATGCAGACAATTGGGTTTCTTGGCCCTGCTTTCTTCCTGACTCAGTTGAGCCATGTCAATTCTCCTGCAATGGCTGTTTTATGTATGGCATGCAGTCAGGTCTGATTTCACCTCTTGGTGCAGTTTTCATTACGTCTGTGTGTTCTGTAATTTTTTATTTTTGTATATGATTTAACTAACTGGTTTCCCTTTATTTTTCTTCAATAGGGAACTGATGCCTTCTCACAATCCGGTCTATATTCAAACCATCAAGATATTGCTCCACGATATTCTGTGAGTATCGATTTTAGTTTTTGTTCCGTATTGCATATGTGCGCTGATTTCTTATGTGTATGTGATACATAAGATCAAACATCTTTCTGAGTAAAATAATAGGAGGAAAAGAAATGTTCTAATTATCTTCTTCTAACTATTTCTCAGGGAGTATTGCTTGGTCTGTCCAATACTGCTGGTGTTCTGGCCGGTGTCTTAGGAACGGTGTCAACTGGTTACATTTTGCAACATGGTTAGTACTTAGTACCCAGCTACTGCATTTTTTATGTAGAACTGAAGACTCAATCCAACTTTAATCGTTCTCCTGTTGAGAATTACTTAAGACATGCATATAGCTAGCTAGTATCACAACTGTGTCACTCTTCTCCAACTTACCACACACAGGACATTCTTCATCTTCTTCCACACACATAAACACAAAAAGCATCACAGTATCATTATTTGGCAGGCTGAATAGTTAATTAGTTACTAGCTAGAAAGTAATAATTTTCTAGCATAAGTTCATAATTTCATATACAGTTGGCCTTGATTCCATGAGGATCATATCAAGTTGTTATCTTACAAGCTGATTTTAATACATTGCTCTTACACATTGACAAATTTTCAGGTTCTTGGGATGATGTATTCAAGGTCTCAGTAGGCCTTTATCTGGTGGGAACTGTTGTCTGGAATGTTTTCTCAACCGGCGAGAAGATCATAGATTAGTTCATGGTTAACTTGATCCTATAGATACACCCGGCACTTCAATCCTCTACTTATATAGAAGAGTTATTCTGAAGGAGAGAAGCAGAAAAATGCCAAGGAATTCAATTGGGAAGGAAAGTTTTATCTGTTAATAGGTATTCTTGGCACAAAACTTGTTAAAAGATTTTGACAAGCACATCGCTCGAAATCGGAGACGTGAAGTTCTAGAGACTTTGCTGCTGCGTTCAAAGTTTCATAAGCTGGTTGGATTTCAACCATATAAATCAAAGGGTGTATACAGAGCAAAATGACCCCAACACAGCATGTAAATGTTATATTGAACACTCGCTAACACTTCGATTTTGTTTTACTATTATGTGTAAGTAATTCTCGTTATTACTATCTTTATACCAAGAGAATCATTTTCCTCTTTTCGTGAACCAAACGAGGCCATAAAGATAAAAACGGCAATGAAAGTAAGCAATAGCCTATCTCAAATAAGTTCATCAAGAGCTTGCCTATACACATTGGAGTCTTATTGACAAGAAAATATATATGAAAACCCATACCAAAAGCTGATATGGAATACACTAACATGACAAAGACGTCAATCTTCCCCGACTTAGATGAGCAAAGTTTGCCCAACCTCATCCACCTTTCCCACCCAAAATCAAACAACAAAATCAAAACGTATACAAAAGTAAAAACAAATTTAAATGACAAACTTTGAGGAAATTAATCTTAATCCCCTATGCTGACGTGGCAACCAGACCCAGTCCATCGAGCTTGCGGGGCTGCAAATACACCTTGAGCCCGTACTTCATGAAGAGAGTAAGAGACATCTTCTGCACCACCCGGTGGCCGGGAACCGGCGAGAGGCGGTACCGCAGCAACACCGCGGAGGCCACCGACTTCATTTGGAGGTAAGCAAGGTCCTTTCCCAAACAAGTCCTCGGTCCAGCATTAAACGCCACAAACTTGTAACTATCCTTTGGCGGTTCGAACCGGGTCCGGTCCGAAGATAACCACCGGTCCGGTTTAAACTCCATACAGTCCTCTCCCCAAATAGTCTTCATCCTCCCAACTGAATATATCGAGTACGTAACGGTCGAACCGGACGGCACGAACGTCCCGTCAGGCAAAACGTCGTCGTTCACGACGTACTTAAAGTCCAACGGTACGGAAGGGTACAACCTTAAAGTCTCGGCCAGCGCCGCTTTTAGGTAAACCAACTTATCCGCCTCGTCGAACACCAACGGTTCCTCCACCCAAAGCTTCGGGTCGCTGCCACGTGTCTCGCTCAGAACCGAGGTGATCTCATTGACGATGTTGTCCTCGATTTCGGGGTTGTTCATGACTAGCCAGAAGAACCAGCTGAGGGCCACCGACGAGGTGTCGCGGCCGGCGAGGACGAAGTTGAGGGCGATGCGTTGGAGGACGGAGCTAGGGAAAGGGTTGCCGTCGACGTCGCGTTTGTTCATGAAGCGGGAGATTAGGTCGTCGGAGGGACGAGCTTTGCGCGCGGCGACGGCCTCGTCCATGTAGTTTCCGACGACGGCGAGGCTTCTCTTTAGCTGTTTCTCGGCTCCGAGGTCGAAGGCATTTTGGATTTTCCATACGAATGAGGGGTAGAGGAGACGTTGGAGTGTGGCTTCCGTGGCGTTGTCGAAGGCCTTGGAAAATGGGTTGTCCGGTAAGTCTGGCGACAGTGTTTCTGGGTCTTTGCCTGTCGGAAAATCAATATTATCAGAATCAGGTGAGGTAATACTAGTAATCCATGCACAGAGGGAAACATTCTCTATATTTTGAAATCTAAGTTGAGATATATATGACACCCATCACTTGTTGTGGCAACAAATATAAATTATGATCTACAGGTTATGTTAGTTCCAAAAATTAAAAAAATCTACAGGTTATGAACTATAAATTATAATAGTTTTCATTCGTGGGTTTCGATTTTTCTATTTGATATGCAAAGCTGGTGCGGGGAGTGAACCAAGTAGATCAAACTCACATGAACATCATCAGACTTGCATAATTACTATGAACAAAGTAGAGTTATATTTAGAATAAGAAGTACACTGCATAACAAGCGGGGATAGCTCAGTTGGGAGAGCGTCAGACTGAAGATCTGAAGGTCAGGTGTTCGATCCACCTTCACCGCACAATTAAATTTTTAATTTTGTTTCAATATAACACCATTTTTTTTTCTCTTTATCAATTTTTAATAACACATCTCCTCTCTTTCAAAAAATAAAATAAAAATAATCATAACACATCTCCTATATTCATGTTTGTCCTATACTTACCGAATGTAAGTCCGCAAATGTTGTCGAACGTCAATCGGAGCAGCAGGTCCTGCAAGTCCACCGGAGTATGATCCTTGGAAGCCTTGTCCAAAATGCACCAAAGCCTGTTCCGAATAGTTCGATTCACCCACCTCGCCATGGCCTGTCTCAGCGTCCTCGTCGTAAACTCAAGCGCCGCCGTCTTCCTCTGTATCAGCCACGTCTCCCCATCACTGTTAAATATCCCCTCCCCCAAAAGATCATGGAACGCCGCCTGCCACGACGGCCCTTTCGGATAGTTATCGAATCGCGTCCTTAGAATGTGCTCGATGTTCTTCGGGTGACAAGTCACCGTGAACATCCCTTGCTTGCGAGCCAAGAAAGGAAGCGCGATCGTGCATGTTTGGTACGTGGATGAGCCCCCGGTGGCGCGGAGATTGCTAGCGATCCAGTCATGGATTCGGTTACGATTTGTGAAGAGTACGGGAAGGCTGCCGACCACCGGCCATACTTTCGGGCCGGTGAGCTTTCGGGCTAGGAGATAGAACCAAAAGCAATATACAGAAGTAGCAGCTGCTAAGGTGAAGAAGAGGGTTAGCGTTTCCATCTGTACGTGTCTGGTTATTGAAAGAGAAATATGATGCACATATGTATATAAAGTTGAGAAAGATGTAGGAGGAGTTGTTCGGAATCTTAGGTCATACATGTCGCTGATAAGTTGATAAGAAACTGTGTATCTGGAACTACATACACGAAAACCTTGGGAGAAATTAATTTTGATTCTGTGTGCATTTCTAAAGTAGGTGGAAGAACTTTCATTTAGTTGGTGATTAATCTATTAGCTAGAGTGGAGGAAAATAATTGTATTGTTACTTGTAGGTAGAGTTTCAACTATCTCTCATTTTTCTTTTGGTGGCACTACTGTGGCAGCTAGCCTATAAGCAATGCCACGCAATAGTATTGTTTATGGTTTGCTAGATTCACCATCCATCGTTTAATTTCAAATTGCATGCAATGTAAATGCATGGCATGTATGTTTAATCAGTTAGTTGATCAAATGAGTCCATATATACAAAAACCTTGAACGTAATACTAATAAGTACATAATTGTACAATAATTATGAGAAAATTTCGAATGGGGGATAACTCTCTCTCGCCCCTTAAAGTATCTGCCACTGATCAAATGTATGATGGTAATCATGGTATATATATAAAAATTAAGATGATGCTATCCACACCATATTTTGTTATTCATCACGCACCATATTTTGCTAATAAATCTTAACGGTAACTTTTTCAGGAAACAAATTAGATCAGCGAGGGTTAATTATTGAGTCAATTTTACTCTGCAGCTGGTCGCAATGCAATAAACTTGCAAGAAACAAATGTAAGTTTTCCATGGTTGTTAGGACCAGAAAGATGCCTGCGTTTTGCGTGTTCATTTCAAGTCTCATCAATCATGTACATGCTTCTTCATTTTCTTTCTACAAATACTCATAACGTTAACTTTCTTTGATGCTTATGCTCATATATGCACAAAAGTGGCTAGATTTCTTAGCATTCTTGCAGGTTTAGCTATGTTTAATAATAAAGACCAAAGTTACCTGATTCGGGTAGGTATAAATTGTTTACCCAATTTGGGAAAATGGGTTTGTTCAAGAGACCTGGAAAAACGATTCTATATAAAGAATCAGTGAGACTTGTGAGAGGAAGCTGAATTGACTCCTTTTCAAGTGGAAAAAAATCTTGGAAGAGAAGACTTGGTATAGAAGAAATGGAGATTTGTACCAACCCCTTTTTCCCTTTCTTATGTTAATATATTGAACACAAAACCCTTGTTGTTAGTCGACTATATATGTAGTTGTCCAAAATCCAGCTTAGAAATTAAGCGTGAGGTTAACTGGTTTATGTGGTAAAATTTGTGTCAAGTAATACAGGAGCTTGCTAGAGTTGTAACTTGTATGACTTGTATCCTCCTATAGAGTATGATGATCCTGGACTACTTAAAAATCATTGAATCAGTAGTGAAACTAAACTTTTAATTTTTCCAATTTGTCAGATTTATTTTGTGTTTTCTTATATAGGGCGCTATATATAGATCAATCTTCCACTCTTGATTTAAATTTATGAAAAATAAGTTCAACTGTAGCAGCAAAAGCTTAAACCTTGTTTATTTGAGGATTAGTTTTTGAAAAAATAATTTCGATGCTTTGTAATATGAATAGAAATACTGATTGTAGTGTTTTTTCTTTTGCTCCAGAAACATGAGGACTAGTTAACCGTGATTGCGAGCGTGCACTTTGAATGCAAGTAACTGATGGTGTGTGTTAAAGCCTGACTTCGATCTGGTCAAGCATATATGCATGGGGAAGAGAGCAACAACTCTGTCTTTAGGTTCTTGCTTCGCCTAGAACAGGATTATGTCTTGTGGTGTGATTTTTAGGCATGTATATATTTGTTCAACTTGTGGGATTAATAATCTGATTTATGGGCACTATTAAGGGGAAATTGTACCCTAATTTGTTGCTAAAGGTCCATTTGAGATCCACTTGGTTGCTAATTGCACAGGTTATGGTCATGCCACGTGTCTTGCTCACAGCCATGTCCACTAAGGATGAGCCCTCATCTTGCAAAATAGTTGTGGAATTTACCAACACCAAAAGAATGTTAGGCAAATGAAGATAAGCCACTTGTGGAGAGCTTGTGCTACAAACACTTCCATTCAAATCCAAGGCACTCAACTATACAGAACCATCCAAAGGCTCACATTCACTTGGCAACACCAGCCAGTAGGACTGGTATATTATCCTACTCACTTGGCCTTCGTCCTCTTATTTCACTTCAACTATTCCAACTTCCTCATACCATTTTCCTCTGCTAGCTAGATTCTGTAATCACTAACCCTAAAATGGCTTCCTTTACAATGGTCTTTGCCCCCATGGTAACCACCAGAGTAAACACCCGAGTGTACGCCGCAACCGCAGCCAAGGGTGCAGGAGGAAGCAAAGAAGAGAAGGGTTTTATTGATTGGCTAGGTGGAGTTATTGCAAAGGAGGATCAGCTCTTGGAGGTTGATCCCATACTCAAGAAGGTTGAGGACAAGAGTGGTGGAACCACCAACGACCGCAAGAACACGGTGGTGGTGCCGCCGAAGAAGAAAGGTGGGTTTAACCTTGGAGGCCTTTTCGCTAAAGAATGATTGGTTTCCATTCTCAGCTGGGACTTTCAGGCAGTACCTCTCTGTATCTATATTTGCTTTATTTACTCATTGAGCATTTTGGAAAATTAAGCTGTGTTTCCTTCTTCATATTTCCACATGTAAGGAATTTTATTTTAATTCATTTTGATGATCAGATACATGGTAATTAATATGATATGTTCCAAGATAATTTGATGCCAGATGGGTGAACTGTGGGATTGTTTAAGCAAATCATCTGATTAAAACAGAAGATATATACTGTAATCTGTGTGTTCTGTTTAGCAATGTAAGAAACGTCTATATTGAAGATGACCTCCTCCGTATTTAAAGGACACAAGCCTTCTTTGTTGTCTAAACCTGATCCTAACCGGTTGTCAAAGACCTCTTTTGGAGGAACCAGTCCGAACCACACCAATCCTTGTTTTGATGGGGCGCAGGTTAGTCTAATTAGCTCTCAGCTCAGAACCTAAGGAACTGAGAATTAGCCAAAAACTAGAGAAGAAAACCAGTTAATCAAATGCATGGGATTGTCTCAAAAACTTCATTGGCTTATCAAATTATCTATGGAGCCATTAAAAAGATTCAGCAAAAGAAATACAAATCCGATATCTGCTTTACTTCAAGTAATACGTGTATATTTACATTTTAGCTAAAACGTAAGGTAAGCTCTAGGTAGGTGTGGATGTCATAATTTGATTGGACAGCGAAACTTGACTTTTCAACCCATTATGCGTAGGAAGCGTTGAAATGTCAAAGAGCCATGTATGACATTAACCTTTCAACGCACTAAAATCTTTATTCGAGAAATAAAGATGATTCTCACACGTAAATAATAGTGAGATGTCTAACTTAGCACATTCAAAATCTTTCTTGGACTATCACCAAGTGTCTTGGCATGCCACCAAGTAACTTGGACTATCACTAAGTGGTTACCTCACCTTCTAGCTAGCATGATAAGATTAAAACATATCATGACTTAACCAAGAGCCTAAACTTCCAAGGCCTCGAGTTTGACCTCCAAGGCCTAAAGAGCCTCAACCCTCAAGCTCTCTCTAGGACGTCTAGTGGTCACCTGAAGGCATGCCTCCTAAGCATGCCTAAGAGTGATTCAAGGAAGCTGTCATAGATGCACGACACATGTCTCTGACACTACACCCACTTGTCCATGTGTCGAGCTTTGACACCAGGCATGCCTCCTAAGCATTGCTTGAGAGTGATTCAAGGGTTTACGACACATGTCTTGACCTTCCACCAACTCTATCACATCACATGGGGTTAGTCACGTATGTTGTCAGGTCGACCATCCCTTGGGAGTGTCAAACCCATCCCTTAGAGCCCATACCCTCATTCCACGTCACCAACCTCTCTTCCTATAAATACCAAGCCTTCCCACGGCTAAAAGGATCTCCACAACTTCATTTTTCTCTCTTCTTCCCCAATTACAACACCACTATCTCTCTCTCTCTCTTTCTCTCTCTACATATAAATATATATATATATATATATATATACAGAGAGGATGTGAAGCGGACGTCCGCACTCCGGCTTAAAGTGCGGACGTTGTCCGTTCTCCGCCGTCTCACGCCGGCGACGGCTTCTCTCCTTCCCGGATGACAGCACAGGCTTCCAGGACGGTTTCTCTCCTTCCGGGACTGGCCGGTGACAAGTTTTCCGGCCGGATTGAAGCTCTGGATGAAAACACCATTATTGATCAAGGTTGGCCGGAAAACTTGTCGTCGGCCAGTCCTGGAAGGAGAGAAGCCGTCCTGGAAGCCTGTGCTGTCGTCCGGGAAGGAGAGAAGCCATCGCCGGCGTGAGACGGCGGAGAACGGACGACGTCCGCACTTTAAGCCGGAGTGCGGACGTCCGCTTCACATCCTTTGTGTGTGTGTGTATATATATATATATATCTCTTTGTAGGCACATTAGGAGGGTCTCCTCCCATGCCAAGAAGCATAGTTGCTAGGCTCATTTATTCATCTTCTTTCACAAAATCATGTTATACTTTAGCCCTATTTATTCTTCTCCAATCTCTACTTATTGTTCAAACACTTTACTGACTTGGGCGTCGAAGAGTGTTTGGTCGGCCTTAACTTGGTCCTCCGATAACCTCGTAACTCACATGTCAATAGGTCATTCAATGGCACTCCACCAACTTGAGGAAGAGAGGGCCCAAGTCAAGTGGCGGATGTCCAATGCCAAGAAGAAGGCGAGGAAGCTCACCAATCAAGTGGAGGAAGATCACTATCAAGTAAAGAAAGCCAACCAAAGGAGTGGATGAAGCCCACCTCGAAGTGGAGCATGAAGGCTCGACATCAGCCGGAGGAAGTCCACCAAAAGAGTGGAGGAAGTCGACCAAAGGAATCGAGGAAGTGAACCCATCGAGCGGAGCGTAAAGATACAACATCAGTTGAAGGAAGTAAGATCAAGAAACTAGTCTTATTCAAGGAAGGCGAATGCACAAGCTCATCAATGCCATACCTCTAGACATGCGGTGGACTACCAAGACGCGGTATATGGCCACTGTGACATATCTCTAGTCACTAGAGATAAACGACCAAAATCATGAAAATAGTCAAACTAACCGAAGGGCGAAGATAGACCCATTACAAGAGAACAACCCCACCATTTTATACGTATGACTTCAATAGAGCTCTTGTTGACCTGTTAGTGTTAAAAAACGACATCAACAGTAGGTTTCCAAAACATGGTTCACCTAGCATTATTCATTAGTATATACATATTGTTTAAGTATAAACTGTAGAGACTAAGAGATAACAAAATAATCATCATATTATTCATTTATAGGAGTCATTTATATAGGGAACTACAAAGTATCAATATGATAATAATAAGGAATACATAGTCTTATTCTAACTACATATCCTGATGACATAAGACCAAAGGACACATATGGAATATCCTAGAACAATGCGGAATATCCTAGAATATTCCCCCTTGTGCCGCGCGTCACTATGTCAGTGGTGCTGATATGTCGTCTCATCAAGTAACAAAAACCATGTGGGAGAAAAACTAAACCTTGATCGTAGGAGTAAAATAGTACAACACACCCTTCACATTTGATAGTGCATGTATGTGCTAGACTCCCCTGAAGTTCGCACCTACCCTTGATCTTTACATCAATCATAGGGCTCTTCCAGCTAATTCTTACTAATTACGGAAGTTTCGATAACTTAGCATGTCAATGCTCTTTAACAAATTTTCAAATGTAGCATTGGGCAATGATTAATTAGATCATGTCGTATTATCCTCAAACATGATCTTTTACACTTAGATCTTGAGGAGAAGGCCACTTGTGAACTCAAAACATAAGTTCGCACTAGAAATCAGATTTCCGTGCAGCATGACCTTCGGGTACTAGAACAGCCACTACCAGGACAAGCACTTTAGCCGATGAAAAAGTTTCGTCGGCCTGTTAGCTTAATTCGTCGGCTAAGATTTCGTCGGAAAAAGGTCGTCGGCGATGACTTTAGTCGACGAAAAAAGAAGACGTCGTTGGCTATAGTCCCACAGTTTAGCCAACGAAAAATATGTCGTAGGTTTTTTCCCAGACTTTAGCCGACGAAACAATTAAGATATTCGTCGGCTAAAGTGTGTAATAAAAAATTAAAAAATAACTATAGCCGTCGAAATATAGTCTGTTTCGTCGGCTAAACCTTATAAAAAAATTAAAAAAATAACTATAACCGAAGAAATATGCCATAATTCGTCGCCTAAACCTTATAAAAAAATTAAAAAATACTATAGCCGACGAATAAACTGAAGATATTCGTCGGCTATAGTATTTAAATATCGTCGGCTAAAGTTGTTGGTTTTTAAAAAAAAAAACTGCAGAAACTTTCGGCCAACTCCAATCACCACCAAAATTTGACAGAATCTTCCTCTCAACATTTCGAACAACTTTCTAGAAGAAGTCGAAGCCCAATTCTAAGCGTAAACAGGTCAATTGAATCAAAATATAAAAATCCCCAATTTTAAACCCTAAAAACTTCAAATCTTTGATTCTCCTCACACACACCGAATCGAGCTACCAAATTCTAAGAGAATGTAGTACTAATCAAACTCAACTTATCCATATATAGAACTCACCAAATGGTGACCTGAGGAAGGAGAAATTCGATCGACACCGAATCCGAACCGGTGGAGTTTCGGAGCTCGATTTATCCCTCACGGCGGCGCCACTAGATGCATCACCTGTCCAGCAATGAAGTAGAGACGACGACAAAGCTTTTGGGACAAGTGTGGCGGTATCCGGTGGCTTGACGGCGGAGCTAGGCTGAGAAGAAAATCCGGTAGGCGAAACAGACTTCTTACCATCCACCTCCGGTAAAACTCCTATATAAAGAACTTCACCCGACGAAATTATTTATTTTCGTCAGCTAAACTCTTTTGAAAATTTTGGTTGAAAATTTTGAAATTTTTGACAATACCCGACGAGATTTTGAATATTTTAGTCGGCTAAAGTCCTTTGAAAATTTTCCTCTAAATTTGGTTTATCACAAAAAAAATTTTAACCTTAGCCGACGACTTTTTAAAATCTGGTCGGCTAAAGTCTATAAATTCACGAAAACGCTCATATCTCCCTCTATATTACGTAGTTTGGTCAAACATTCCACATGAAAAACTTTCACGTAAATGAGACGCAACCGCCTATATAAAAATTTTGAGACATTTACCTTCCGACGATAGGGCTCCTCATAGGGAATAATAACTGTAAATAGGGTTGACCGCTACTATCGGCACCAAGACGTTACCCGATATATGTGATTTTTGAACCATAGCAGTATTTCACCATTATGAACATATCTTATTTCACGAGATTTTTGATAATTTTGCTTCCTATGTAGCGTTGGTTTACAAAGTTGTATAACCTACTAAACAAGTTATACAACATTAGTAGACACGTTGTGATTCCGATGACTAAAATTCACAAACCAAAATTCGACCGTCAGATATGATCATTATGACGAAAGATGTCTATGGTAAAAAATTCAACTAGATCCGACAACGTTAAGGGCTCGATCGAAATGGTCAACCCTAATCCATCGTCACTTATCACACGAAAACGCTCATATCTCCCTCTATATTACGTAGTTTGGTCAAACCTTCCACACGAAAAACTCTGATGTAGATGAGACGCAACAGTCCATATAAAAATTTTGAGACATTTACCTTCCGACGATAGGGCTCCCCACAGGGAATAATAACGGTAAATAGTAGACACGTTGTGATTCCGATGACTAAAATTTACAAACCAAAATTCGACCATCAAATATGATCATTATGATGAAAGATGTATTTGGTAAAGAATTCAACTGGATTCAACAACGTTAAGGGCTTGATCGAAACGGTCAACTCTAATCGAAAATAAGAAAACTGCATTTTGAAGCCCTAAACGGACTCGGATGGCCAAAAAAGCCCATATATTATGGCTTAGCGATGAGTTTGACTCGTAGGGCCGTTACACTTCCGGAAAGGTATCACAATAGTCAATCAGACGCCGAACGCCAAATCTGCAGCATAGTAAATAATAAGGGTAAATTGCATTTACCGCAACTATCGGCACCGAGACTTTACCGGAATATCATGATTTTTTAACCGTAGATGTATTTCTCCATTCTGGTCATATCTTATTTCACGACTTTTTTGCGTTTGAAAGTTCTACGTATAGTTTTTTTTTAATTAAATTCAGTTTACCCCATTGTGGTTTAGAGGTGAATTTATGTTAGTCCCTAAACTTTCAATTTCATCAGATTACCCCCTGAGCTCTTGTTTTTCTGATAGTTTAGCTTCTCAACCCCAAATTGTTATCACACGTCATCAAATTTCAACGTCCCAATTGGACGGAGCATGAGTAATAGGAGACGGTAGACAGAAAAACAAGAGCTCGGGGGGTAATCTGATGAAATTGAAAGTTAAGGACTAACATGAATTCACCTCTAAACCACAGTGGGGTAAACTGAATTTAATTCTTTTTTTTTCCCAGATGAGTTGTTGTCTAGATCTGTAAATATAAGGCACTTTAGCCGAGGTAATTATATTTTTCGTCGGCTAAACTTTTAAAAATTTCGTCGGCTAAAGTTCACAGACTATAGCCAACGAAAAAAATTATTTAGACGACGAAATTTTAATTTCATCGTCTAAAGTTGACCAAAGCCGACGAAAATTTAAATTAGCTGACGAAAAAATAATTCGTCGGCCTGGTTTTTTTTATTTTCGTCGGCTAAAGCCTTTCTTCTGGTAGTGAGCCGTAACTTCCTCTAGGAAATACATATAAACAAACCGTAAACGGTTTTGGAAACTAGACTCATTTAGCTTTCCAACCGGATATTATACACACTCTGGTTCATCAGGAGCTGTTCACAAAGTCCCGTCAAAATTGACTGTTTTGACAAAATCAGATTCTCGGACAGATCCGTCCTACTTTACGAAAATGGCCATAACTCACTTAATATGACAGGTATGGTCAAATGGTTGGTGTCCCTGGAAAGTAGACACATATATCTTTCCAATGGTACCAATTTCATAGTTTTTTAATGACTGAGCTTTCCTGTAGGTTATGTAGAAGTTGACCTACGAAACTTGGCAGATTCTAATTTTGCTTTTGATGTGTCTTTCTTATATAGGGATAGAATAAGCCTCAAACTTTCATACTATTAAGCCTTTGAAAGAATGAAATTGCCATTACATTGGCATTGCGTGGGAGCATCCGGCCACTACCTTGATATTCCTTCACACTCATATAAGAGGGAGCAAAGCTGCTCGACCGCTAGGAAGAGAGTTAAAGACTATAAAGGTGGAGAACTTGGCCTTACAAGTTTATAGTGAATGAGATGTCAAGTCTCTCTTATTGTGTTGTGTACATTGATGCGTCTTATTGTACTTAGATAGGAATTTCATCTCTTAACACATATTTGTCATCATTCTTTAGACAAAACAACGGATCTCTCTTTAGAGTAAAGACTTTGACTAATCATGGGGTATATGTAGGCCTCACTTTCGTTAGAGCGCCTAAGCCGATTAATGGAAAATCATCATCAATACAGTCATCAAATGCTTTTTCGAGACCGTGTCTTCTCAAGATCTTTTTCATTCTTAACTTCGGATGTTTGATACATATTGACATCTCTTAATCAATCAAGAGTCCATGTAAATCCGAAATCAACACGCAAGGGCATAATTCATCATATCCCTTCCAAATCAAGTAGTTACCTAGTGTGCGTTTCAAACTTCCTTTTGCAAACGCGTGCTCCTATGGAGCCACTTGATTCGGATGAATAAAGTTCGTTTAAGACATTCATGTATATCTCTGATCCCATAGAGATGTTATTATGACCACATTCATAGGCTGCATGTTCAGTTATTCAGAAACTACCAAACTGACAAAGTAGTAGTGCAATATCATCCATTACGAGAGCATATCTCATCGTAGTCGATTCCAATGCGTGTTAGTTAGAGACCTTGCGCCATAAGGTGAGTCTAAGCTCTTGTTCTCACTATGCTATCTAACAAAGACATAATTGATAGGGTTTAGCTTGCGGTATCGGCATCACCTACCCAATGACCTATCTTTTTGTTATGCTGGATCACATCTTTCCATTAGGCCAATCAACTAAGTTGATATCCATTAACGAACGGTGGTTCGATAGTAGACTCATTATCCCACGTCCTCATGTACACTAGTGTAATACTTGTAGAGATCTCTATATGAATTTGATTTGACATTGTGGCGTCCCCTAATGATAATCACAATTCAGATTTCATGACACGGATTTGAGTATCACTGATCAATGGGTCAGGTTGTGCCAGGCTCGCTTTCTTCCCAATATGAGAATATATCGAACCTAAAGGTCTCCCTCCTTTTGGGGAGCCACAAGGCATTGTGACACCAATTTTGTCACTATATGGCTTCACCATATCACCATATACAGTGATGGTACTAAGACCAACTTCTTTTGGTCGCGCCATGTCCTCTTGATAGGACATCAATCATTGCAGACATATTTACAGCATGTGATCTCGTCACTTTAACACTTTAAATATTTGGGATCAAGATGAGACTCAGTGGGGACAAACCACGACAATTCACGTCGTTCCACTTGAACACTTGTGTTCTTATCTCCCCTTAACGGCGGGAATATTATCTCATCAAAGTGACAATCTATAATTTAGCGGTGAATGAGAACGCCTGACATGGTTTCTACGTAAGAGGATATAGGTGGAGGTTCATATCCAACCTAAATACTTATTCATCTCAAATGACCCATCATTGAGCGCAGTGACATTATGATTTGGCACCTAGAAATAATATCTAGCTGAGCTCAAGGATTGGAGACCCGTTTCAATCTTGCCGAGCTCAAGGATTGCAATTTCGTGTCAATCCTTGCCTACAGTTACGAGCTGTAGTGCAAAAATATTCAATGATGATGGGTCGTAGACTAATAGTAAAGTTGCATGCGATATAACCATGAACGAAAGTATTGGTGCGCATCTACCAATCTTAAGACTATTATCATAGTCATTTTCCGTGAGACCAAATAGGTTATAGGATGGCAGGTATTTCTGCTGTCCCGAGTTCCTTAGGGATGTCAAATACTGTGGTCTCGAGTTCCTTAGGGACGACAAGTTCTGCTGTTGTCCCTCTTCAATCTTAAATAACTTTTTAAAAAATGGGCAGTGAGCCCCTAGAAATATAAGTAGTAGATAATAGTGTAACACGTGACCGGTGTGTTAACACTTCAACCAACACCATAAAACATAAAAAGGTGTCCGCAAGTTGGCTGTATCGATTTACATAGTTTGATGTAAGAATGAAATATTCTCTTTGTGTCATTTAGCGTAGGAGGGTCTCACTCTTAATTTAGCTAAAGAATAGGCTTTCAAATCGAGTAATGAGTATTGCAGGGGGCCAATGAGACATCGAGGAAAAGCCCGTGCACCTCAATTGCTCGAGGAATTGACCGGACTGCCTTCGGGAAGTTGGAGCCATGTACATGTGACGTCAATATCCCCCGGTAGCTGCCATTTACAACTATGACATCACCATCATGCTTCATGAAAAAGCTAGATCCTGAATGTCTTCGTTTTAAGCAGAAGAATGGATGTCCATGAGAATTTAAAGTAGCTCAAAATTCGGACCATCATATCTCGTCCAGGATGACCGAATTGGTCAAACCAAAGCCTATATGAGTCGGTGTCCCAAATATCATGTTTGGCGACAAAATGGGATTCGATATTCGAATCGTAGTGACATACAGTCTACTAAATTGACTCATGAACTTCTCCAAGATGTGCTTCAGTCTGCAATCAAGAGAATTTATATACACAAAAGAACTCTTGTTCATTCTCACAATGTGTTTTTAAATGAAAACTATTAGCATGAATGTCCTTGAAGCTCAACATGGTTCGGTTGCCTCTCAATGCATAGAGGACATTTGTGACGTTGATCATAGTGCCATAGGACATCAAGACGCAAGCTAAACCGCATCCCTAAATGACCGGTATGATTCAATTATTGTAGTCACAAAAGATTTACAAAGACACAAAATCCAAAGATAATTGCCGGTTCCTTCAAATGTTATGGATAGTTCCATTATCTGCAAGACACTCAATATCTCTATGAGACATATCTAAAAAAAGGAGTAGATAGGTGAGTAAGTAGTTCGATTTTGAACTATTTAAAAGGATTGAATAGGTGCTATAAGAAGCTACAATCCCGAGAGTGCATAAAAATTTCCGCGCAGAATGACCTTTGAGTATTAATACAGCCATAACTTCTTCGTTAAAATAGATATGGGCGAACCGCAAAAAGTTCTAAAATCTAGACTCGTAGAGCTTTCCAATGATATAAAGCTCAAACGAAGTTGGATGTCAAAAAGGGACAGATTGCTGTTTTTTTTACAGATTTGGCATATGCAAAGCAATGAAGCTTGCGGATGGCATGTGGGCATAAGCTGAAGCCAAAATGACGTGTATATGATCAAAATTAAGTCCTTTCGGTCTTTCCAAGGTCGTAAACTCCATGACTAGTTAGGAAAGCTCCCTGACATGAACATAAACTAACTCAGAGGACCTAGAGGACTCGATCATGAAGATGATTGTCCTGTTTTGATAAGTCTTCAATGTCTTTTACAAGACGACAATTGGTTAATAGCATAAGGGGATCTAAAATCAAAAGTTTTCGGTAACTCTAAGTCAGCATGACCAGACTTGTCTGTGGAGAGTCAGTAGTGCGAGGTACACTTACAACCACTATCTCCTTAATTTCGGACAATTATAAGACATCACACTGAGCTTAGATAAGCCTAGTTGAACAATTTATGATTGAAAATCCGTAGTAGGGTAGAAGATTTAACCAGAAACATGTGGGCGATCCTCCTTGAGGATGCGATGTCGTGTGTCACCTTCAAAGGAAGGGACCAAAATGGCATAATATGTCATGTTTCTAAGGACAATGTAAATGTACATTTTAATTGTAAATCAATATGAACCATAAGAATAGTTTCATAACTTCGAAAAAATCTCAAGGCATTCATTATTACTAATGTGAGTACATCGTGTCTTGAGTAATATAAGAAAATCAATACGACGTCTTATTACATTTAGCTTGAAAAGAAAATCAATGTCTAGCCGATGACGTCAAAGTCAGGGGCATCTAGAGTTGGATCCAAATATTTGAAATCCACGGTCATGAGGATGACATTCTTGTCCTCATATTGATTTTCCATACCTTTTTGTATGCATTCACGATTTGAGGATGAGCTTGACAATCTTGAACCAATGATCCGGAGATCTATAACGGTTGCATTGTCATGAGCTGGCATAAGTAGTTTTGACATGTTGGTGTCTAGACCAGGAATGTCGCCATTAAGGCCGGCGGCACCTCCCCCTCTTTTCTAGACATTGGCGTGGCTTTTTCTACCGTTGCCGTGACCCATATTGTTTTTCCCACACTAAGAGACAATCCCATGTGCGTAGACCAATATGTTTATCGCATTAGCGTATATGCAATTCTTGTTTGCAATTGTATGATCAAAATCAAGCCTCATTGGTAATTCCAAGAGAGTAAACTGAAACATAACCAACTTGGAGGATCTAGAGAACTTGATGATGATCGAATCCGCTAAAGATTATGGATCATGATGTCACAAAATTTCACCGACAATGTATAGTCATAAAAAGATGGTAAACAATCAACGTGACTAGTAACTCAACAAGTTGAGTTAGAGGAACATTTCTATGAGTGCATTCCATAGTACTTCGTGGTCATTACTTTTTTTATTTTTTTTGCACAGATTGTCGTTGAAGGCTTTTGCGATGTGACGCCTCAAAATATGTGTAATCTCGACTTGTTAGCCTTGGGGTCAAAATATGTGATTTAATCATTTTCAATGAAAGATTCCACAAATACCAAGCGAAAATTCACCTTGGGCATTGAGTACGTCAAAACTCAAATGAGCAGAATGTTATATTGCTCTTGCATACAAAACCAAGCAGTTATGAGACACGATAGATATCACAAATGATGTTTTTTAATGGTTTGTCCTTCTTGAGGATCGATCAAACATGATCTGAGGAAAAGTCGGGGTTGATCACACACAGCCCGGACAAGGAAACAAAAGTGATCAAACACACTTTTGACCTGTGAATAAAATTCTGGGATTTTGGTACCTGCAATGTACACATATCCAAACAAAGGAATGGGGTAGGAGAAGGGAGAAATAATTTTATCCCCCCGAGTTATTCAAAAGTAAATAACCGTTATATTAAAACTTCCTTGCTAGTTTGCCAAATGTTTATAGGAGCTGCTTTGGGTTTTGTCATGCTTAATTCCATTGCGGCGAAGTTGCTTGCGTAATTCCATTGCAATTCGTCGCTTGATAATATCATGAAAAATAAAAACATATGGTTAGTCGTATAAACCGTATATAATATGTATATATATAGGGCCATTCCATTCAGGAATCCCTATTTTGGACTATTTCTAGGGATAGGACATTACACTAACTTCTCGATCAAATTTTTGCATCTACATAGTTCAATTCATTAGGTTATATGAGTAAATCATTTCGACAAATTTTCAGATAATTTAGTAATCGTTAACCTATTCAAAACTTCGATTTATTTTTAATGATCTTGAACGGTCCATGTTTGATATAAAGTATGTAATTTTTTGTTTTAATCTCAGTCATCCAACCTCATTAAATGACAGATCCAATGGTGTGGGCCTATCCCTAAAAGTGGCCAAAAATAGGGGTATATATATATATACAGGCCAGATGTAGAGCGGACGTCCGCACTCCGGCTTAAAGTGCGGACTTCGTCCGTTCTCTGCAGTCTCACGTCGGCGACGGCTTCTCTCCTTCCCGGATGACAGCACAGGCTTCCAGGACGGCTTCTCTCCTTCCAGGACTGGCCGGAAAAGTTTTCCGGCCGGATTGAAGCTCTGGACGGAAAACACCATGATTGATCAAGGTTGGCCGGAAAACTTGTCGCCGGCTAGTCCTGAAAGGAGAGAAACCGTCCTGGAAGCCTTTGCTGTCGTCCGGGAAGGAGAGAAGTCATCGCCGGCGTGAGACGGCAGAGAACGGACGAACTCCGCACTTTAAGCCAGAGTGCGGACGTCCGCTCTCTATCCTTTCTGTATATATATATATATATATAATAAACAAGAAATAATAGAATAAGAATAGTAGTTTAGGGTTGGCCAATCGGGTCCGCGTCGAGCGAACGCTGAGCGGGGCAGCATGCATGAGGCTGACAGAGTTGCCGGAGAAGGCTGACGGGTGGCCGGGAAACGGCGGCCAGCAAGTGACGGTGGCGAAGCCGAGGGGGTGACAGGCTTTTTCAGAAAAATTAGGTAGGATTTTGGTTATTAACTCTAGGGTTAGAACAAAGTGTATGATAACGTGTGTAAGTATAAACTCTAGAGAATGAGAGATAACAAGAGAATCATCATATTATTCATTGATAGGAGCCCTTTATATAGGGAATTACAAAGTACCAATATGATAATGATAAAGAATACAGTCTTATTATAACTACATATCCTGATGACATAAGGTCAACCCACACATATGGAATATCCTAGAACACATATAGATTTTGATAGATTTCGATATATAGATTTCTTACTTTGTACATGAAACATCTATATAAGACAACAACCAACGCGCCTTCAAGCTTCCCTTATAAACAAGGAGTCGATGTAACAATAAAAACAGTTGGAATCAGAATTCCAAGAGATTTAAGAAGAAACCTGTGTCGCAATAGGAGTTGCTCTTGAGAAAGTAGAAGAAGAGTTGAAGAACTCAATGCAGTCTTCTATGGCTTCTTCTCTTTGACAATCACCTGCAGTCACGTATGGCATTGTTCTTCTGGATGAAGAATCATTTACCGATCTTCTGGATGAAGAATCATTTCGAGAAGGTCTTGCCCTTGCCGAAACCATACCCAAGCATAGAGTTCCAGCCACCTTGTCGGCAAAATGTTTGAGTAACCTCATAGGCAAGAATCCCGACCATGAAGAGAGCTTGAACCTAAAGTCAACAAACCTTGTGTTTTGAGCAACTCTCTTGCTGGAAGTTTGTTTGGAAAAGAGGATTGTCCTCTTGTTCACATAATCCCAGTTGCTCACCTGGGTCTCGGTTCTCATTGCCATATTCAGATTGAAACTCGAAAGCACGAGAGATGGAGAGTGTGTGCAAGTCTATTTGAACAAAGAGATAGCAGGGTATAAATTTTATAGTGGGTGTGTAAAGCACAGTAAGTAGAAAATGTCAAAAGGATATGCCAAAAGGAGGACTGGGACGGTGAGAAAGATCTCCAGCAGTAACCAAAAACGAACTTTAGCTAATTGGCTTTCCTACAAATGCAAATTTATCCTTGAACTTTAGCTAATGGGTTTTCCGACCTCCTTGTGAAAACAGTTACTTGCATGGAGAGCAAGCATAAAAAAGTGATCCTTCCAATCAACAAAATACAAAACACAAATAGAGAGGATGAAACTTGAAAAGAAATGATATCGACACAGCATCAACTTGTACAAATAATCAGTCGCAACAAAATTCTGCAGAGCCTCATGCCTCTCTGTCAACAACTACCCGTCGTATCCTGTCGGCGATGCTATTGGGAATGATAGCGTGAGAGACATATACACCTGATTCGACCAAAAACTTTCACCCTGATAGTTGTTTACAACACATTTACAGAGCAGATGTTCATGTCTGCTAAGAAGCTCAGGTTTACTAAGGTTAGTCTAATATCAGAGAATAATCAATAGCACCTGATCTTACAGTGTTAGTTTCCTCAGTCTGTTAACTGTATAAAATCTATCAGCTGTTCAGCACCACCTTAAGATATCTATTCACTATTAGTTCCAAGCCCAATTCAGGACTCTACTACTAAATCTTCATGATAATGAGGTTCTCGTCCACTCCAGAAAGATTTGTAACACTAGTCTATATAATTTTCTCCAACAAAACATTTTCTTTATCCTGCCACAACTGCTTAAACATGGTGGTGGAACAAAATGGGAAACATACGAGTCCAGTGTGAAAACAGAACCAAGAAAAAAAATCCACAAAAGTTCTATTGATCGAGAAAAAGCTAAGAAATTAACATCAAATCAAGTACCAGTAAAAAAATTTAAGGGACCTATAGAATGAATACCGACACAAGCAATAACTATCAAGATATCAGCTTTTCATTATGCAGAAAATATGGTCTATGAACAAACCACCTAACCTGCAATACCACTGATTCTACAGAGCATGAGCCAGCACAAGCACACTAGTCCACATACTGAGAGGAGCAACTAAATGCCTCCAAAGTTTATGTGTCAGATAAATCTTCAATCAACCAACTTGAAATCAATAGGCTAACAACAAACTCATACAATATGACACAAAAGATATCTTTCCATTACGTCCAAAAAAAGTCCAACAATCCACACTCATACAACTCACAAGAAGCAAGTCTTTAGCACTTCAGGAAAAAAATCAACCGAGAAAGTGGTCAGTGTTGATATTAGCTGAGAAACCCTTTCAAGATCACCAAAGATGTAATTACAGAAATCATTTAGCACTTTGCCAATCCCTACAACAACTTGACAGGTTCAAAGTGAAACTTTTCTTGTGTGAGCTAATTCTGTACGAACATTGTTACAGGCGGAATTGCTGTACAGACATTTGGAAATTCTTTAGAAAAGATACACACAGGGCAACAAACTCACTGTCTATCATTCATAACAAGCAAAACCTCTCCACCATGCCCAATGATGTAATCCAAGAACTTTCTAACTCTCCCACTATCTTCAAAAGCCTGAGGAGCAACAAGATCACTATCCAAATCGTACCAATCCCCATCAATCTTCCTCAACGTAACCCAATGCCTACCTTTCCATAGCCCCGCAAACCTCTTAACCGGAACATTAAGCAAAATACCCATCAAAGCATCTTCATCCCCATCTAGATCAATCGTATTAGCCCCCTTGCGACGATCGTGCCAAACCACATTCTTACCCTTATCTTCTAAAGCCGCAATTAGCACATTTATGTCATAGTTTCCAGTAAGTGCATTATGATGGGGTTTAAAGAGCACAGATAAGGGTGTCCACTTTTCCTTGTTGGGTTCTTCAACCCCAAGTCTTTCAGCAATCTCATTCAATCTTGGTCGAGTAAACGCATCTTTCTGCTGTTTTATTTAGAACAATGTTTTAGTAAACAGCAAACCCAACTGAAGTTTCAAACTAATTCATTGAACTAAAATCTATTAATGGGTTTTCTTGTAGAACATTTTTTATGAGCAACTGAGCGAAGTTAAGGAAAAATTAACATGAAAAGAGAGATGGGTTTACCTGGAAGAGATTGTTGAGCGCGTGTAAGAGGCAGAACTGAAGCTTCTGGCGTTCGTGGTAGATTTGGGTATTGCTCTCGCTTGCCATTTTTCTTCTCCTCTAGAACTAAAATCAACTGCAAACAGAACACAGAGAAAGATTTTGTGTCCACTTTTCCTTGTTGGGTTCTTCAACCCCATGCCTCTACCGACACTTTTTTTTTAGGTGGGACCCGCCAACCCGAATAGGCCCATTTCCCTAGGTTCCGCCTAGACGTGGCACGGCTCCGCCTAGCCCGCTTGTTCTTATTGGGCCTATGAGCTTTTAGCTACTTTCAGGGGTTTTAGCCCATTACTTAGAAAATGGGGATTCAACTAACTAAACGTGTTTCGTCAAAAAAAAAAAAAAAAAAAAAAAAACCTAAACTAAACGTGGGTGCTTAATTAGCACAAAACGGTATTTAGTGGGACGAACGAGTACGACCCTGCATAATTAATTGTCTAAGAGTGACATTAGCTTCTAGATTATTAGCTCAAAATTGGTTGAATACACTTTGTTGCTATATATCCCTGCTTTCGACGCGAAGAGTGCACCTCGTGTTGATACACCGTGCACCGTGCACGTCGTGTTGATACACGATATCCATGTAGTTGGTATGCATAGTCATCCCAACATACAAATAACTAAAATTATATCATGTATTTATACCAACGAGCATTTTGATTCTACATACATAAGTTTTACCATTTTAGATTGAGAAACTTTGAGCCTCTTTCAAATCTCTCTCAAGTCTCAACAATCTCTTCAGTATTGGGTCGATAACTTAAATTAGGCCGGATTCTCCAAATGAAAACCAACTACTTTAACTTATATGAGGCAGAGTTAATATAGGTTTTAAGCAGACTTAATCTTGCAGCTGCAGTCCTTTATAATTGTGGAACAGAGCCCGTACAAATTCTTCCTTCAATTCATAGCAAGTATCTAAGCATTGCATTGCTAGAATTTAGCTCTAGGTGACGGACAAGATTCGTCGCGTAAGAACTACTTTTTGTCTCCTAGGGACCTAGACGACGGAATGTCCATCGCCTAAGTTTTGTCGACTAGGAACAGTGACGTAAGTTCTTAGTTGACGAAAAATGACAGTTCATCAACTAGGATAGCTTTTAGCCGATGAATTTTTTTTTACTTTACAAACGGAGATTTCCGTTGACAAACACCTTAAGCGTCGGAACGATATTCGTCGACAAAAAGCTTAGCGACAGTTCAACGTTGTTACTTACGCGACGATTCTTCAGGTAACTCATGACCTAAGATATTTTCCTAGGCGACGAATGTTCTTTTGATATGTCGCCTATAATTGTAGTCCTAGGTGACAAACTTCTTTTTTCCTTCACGTCATATCTCTGAATAATTTTTTTAATTCATTTATTTTTATAACCATTAAATTTTTTTTTTTAACTCAAGAAATAATGATCTAAAAACATTTATAACTAAATAATAAATATAAACATTATTCATTGATAACTAGAAAATTCAAAGAAAAAAAAGTACGAAATCCTAAGTCGCTTAAAACTGAGAGGTGTTGAACTTGTTGTCGCCTCCATCATCATCGTCGTCGTGTCAGGGTTGTTGCGGCGCTTGACATTGAGGAGGAGGTTGCCAGCCAAGCGTCGAGAAGACTAAGGCCATTTGTTGCTTCATCGTCTTCATTTGTAGCTCGACACGCTCAATTATTTGCTCAGCTTGCTCGACACGCTCCTCTGCCTCTCGGATTTTCTTCTTGTAATGCTCTGTTATCTCTCGAACCCGCTCATCATTACTAGGAGCACGAGTACGTAAGGTCGAAGACATTGACGACTGGCTCGAGGCTCGCATGTCTGCTCGTCCCATCCCTCTAATCTCCTTTCCTTTCCGAATTTTGAGCATCTTATCCAACACGTCGACCTGTTCTGACTGGTGACTTTGTATGGCCCCTCTGATTTCCTTCACCACCATGTTGTTGACCCCTCTCATGCTAGGTCCTTTTGTCTTGGGGTCGTAATCCAACTTGATATTCTTTCCCGTTGCTTCGCGTATTTTCTCCGCCTTCTTTCCAGAGCAAAACCCCCGCTTCTTTTTATGCGGCGGATCTACAAACAAAAAATTTCAACAGTTATTATCGAGAATCTTGTAAAACATTACAATTAATATCGAGAATTGTAAAGAAGGTTACCTGTGGTACTCTTAGGTTTGCATCGAGCGTTAATGGAGGTGCCCGATGCCGATTCCGCCGTAGTAGAGATGCTACTAGATGGCCGTACAATCAATGGGGGAGCCGATGGTGGTATCGATCCAATCGGCATCAGGGTGGGATGCGAATCAGTGGAGCCGACGTTCTCAACATGCTGTTGTAGGTCCCCCATGAACCGCGAGTCCTGAGCCGCTCGCTTCTTCCTCTTCCCGATGATAGGCATTCTACAAATTTCATAACAGCACAATTCACATCATGACAGTCCTTAATATTAAACCTCCTAAATATAACCTGGATTTATATGAACTTGGAAGGAAATTTTGATGCAAACAAAGCAGAACACTGAACATAGAGTCAAGTAGAAACAAATCATATGAGCAGCTTATTAATCATCTTCACAATCAATACGAAACAAGTAATATGAAAATTGCTTGAATACAGTTTCATTGTCTGCAGCTTGCCAATTCCATTTCAAAGGCAGCGAACAAAAAACTAAAACCATTTCCCACTTTGAGCACATGTATCAGCATATCATATGAGAAAATACAAACACCCAAATAACAGTGATCATGAATATCAATGAGCCCAAAGCATCTTAGACTACCATCCTAAACCTCTAAATTAAAATGAAAACCCTAAACCCCCAAATCAAACAAGTTTACTATTACTATCAAGAGAGAGATTGGGATGTTGGTGCTATAGTTAACACAATAATTGATTGGTGAAAACGGTTTTGGCAGAATGAGATGCCGCTCAATTCATATTTATCAAACACCAACAGTAAATCATATCAGGGTTAAATTAGGGATTAAATTCACCTGGCGAACGATTTCTCCAATCGAGCTCTTCTCCAAAGCTTCTCCTCCTTCTCCCGTGCACGAACAGCCTCAAGGTTGGAAACCTAGCTTGACGGAAAGAAGAAAAGACGGCTGCATGTGAGAATCCAGAAAAGGGAGGAATTAGATTAGGATTCGAAGATGAAAAACACAAGGGCAACGGAGATCGATAATGAAGAAGGAAACAAGGGTTTACCCAAAAGCAAGCTCAATGGTGAGGTGGAGGCGTCGGCTGGAGGCGGCGGGTGTGGTGAGGTGGAGGCGGTATTGTTGAAGGAGGGAGAGAATGACACAGAGAGTGGAGAAATCGCCATTTAATTTATCCAGCTTATCTCCGGCGACGAAATAATTCGTCGTCTGTTGTAAAAGTCCGTCGCGCCAAAATTTTCAGAATATTAGACGAAGAAAACGTAATTTTCGGTCGACTAAGACGCTCCTAGTTAACGGGACATGACGTTTTCGTCGCCTAAGTAGTTTTTGTAACCTTTTTTTTTTATCGTTTTTTATGTAATTTCCGCCAAATCATTTGAAATATATTGATATTCAAATAGACTGAAAATTCAAATACATGTAGAAAATAAATATGTCATTTTGATTAAGTACGAATACAAATTAAACAAAATGCATGTCCGACCTCCGATATTCTAAATATTACAAACTAAACATGGAATCCACAAATTAATAGTCCTCAGCATAATCCTCGTCTTAAGAATCATCATCCTCCTCGATTTGGTCGCAATCCTCATCTTCTACGTCTTCGTCTTCATAATTATGAAGTCGTCATGAGTGGGAATGCGTTGTGGCAAGTTGACTTCGGGCTGCGTAATTGCAATGTAACTTATTAGATCCGGATCTTATTTGTTGTTGACGCAAATATCCTCAGTATAGGGGATTACAAATGGAGAATCCTCTTGATATGGTTCATCAATCTCATTCAATTCACTCGGCTCACTCTCATCCCCTTCCAGTGTAGCTACACTCTATATATTTCTATGTGACATCACCTGCACCACTTTCTAACTCACCCTCCTTCAGATCTTCAAGATAAAACATTTCTTTTGCTATGGTGGCAAGAATAAATAAATGACTCATTCTTATACCAACTTGTGTTTGTGTTCACTGATAACAAGGCATGATCCATCTTCATATTCCTTCGTACGCTTGAGTTAGTATTGAACCATTTCACTTGAACAACACGACTGACATACCGTAAACTAGCTCGATAATGGAGATAAGCACCCCATAGTAGTTGAAATCATCCCCTTCAACCATGATTCCATTGTTTTGGGTGATATGACCTTCATCTCGTTATGACGTCAAAAACTTAACACCGTTGACAAAAAATCCCACACGAACTTTGTGGCTTTGCGGTCCGCTAGCCAAAAAGTGCAAGCTTCGAGGTTTTGATGCTTAGATGAAAAAGCAAGTTTGCCACCTTGTCTCATGGCATTGTGGACATTCATCGTCTATGTATTTTTAGTAAAACAAAACACAGTGATTAACGCAAGCGTCAAATTTTCTGGATACCAAGGCCGAGGTCAAACAAGATACCTTTTACCTTGTCAAAATTTTCTAGACAATTGTTACTAGGAGGAAGCAATTCCTTAAAAAGTGTAATCTCATTGTTAAAACAGACGTTAAACCTTTTGTTCTTGTTTCGACCGCGTTTACTTGATGATGGTACCCAACAGAGTTTGCTCATTTCCTGGGTAGAATGAGGTCTGCAAATGGCCTACAAACCGGTTATATTTATCATAAATTCATAATCACTAGTGTCAAAGTAGGAGACATTAATGAATGTGTTACAACATTTTTCTCATATCCTGAGGCGTATGAGATAACATCGTTTATGATGTTCATCATAGCAGGGTCCTAACAACTAGCACTGTAAGACCCTGCCTACTGAATATGTTGTGCTCGCATATCTACAAGTGCAGGATTGTATGCATCTTCACAGTTCCATGTCCAAGTAATAACTAGCACTGGAAGACCCTGCCTACTGAATATGTTGTGCTCGCATATCTACAAGTGCAGGCACATTGTATGCATCTTCACCGTTCCATGTCCAAGAATAAAATGACGCAAAATACCGTTGTTTGACAGGTGATAATACATGTTATATAATGTTACACTATCTCGATCGCAACATCTCATGCACAGACATATGTGCATAACTACCTCAAGATTACTATGTCCACATACAACCTCAATAAAATAAAAAAATTCCTTGTATGTAAGTCGCGTCCCCCTTCTCTAACTACATCCAGCTCATGTCCATGTTGTATGTTGTGATAAGAGGCGTTACGTTTTTGGATATGGGAAAATTTTAGAAGAATATCTCCCAACCATTCCCCAAATGCACGAATATCACAAGACCACCAGAAGAGAAAGTAGAAGATATGTCGAAATATATACCCACAACCGAAAATGTAACGCACAAACAACAAACAACATCACAATGTGATGTCGTGTTCTCCCAAACTATCAAAAAATGGGACAATTCAAGAATCATTTTATCAGACACGATTGTGACACAATGGTTGTCGAACGGGCTTCTTAAGGCTAACCATTGGTGAATGAAAGAATATTATCATTCTTACATAATTCACCACAACATTATCATTTGAATGCACAAATGATTTCCATAAAAACAAACAATTCAATATATACTAACAAGTAATACTAACAAAAAGTGATCGAAAATATCATCGAAAATGTCGCCAGAAAACATGGTGAAAATAGTTACAAAGAGAGTAAGTGTAAGTGTAACAAGCTACATACCAATGAGAGAAGCTTTTGAAGAAATACACCCGAAACTCGAAATTGGGGGAAATTTTCGCACAAGTTTTTTTTTTTTCCTCTCTCTCTCACCAAATTTCAGAAAACCATTGACATGTACTGAACTAAAGCCTAAATGGGTATTCACTTAGGCGACGGAAAGTTGTTCACTTAAGTGAAATTTTCGTCGCCTAGGAGAAAATATTTGTTCTAAACTTGTAGTAGGCTAAAAAGTTGTCGGTGTGTCGGTGCACTTAGGTGACGGAACCAGATCGCCGCCTAAGTATTAGGTTTCATCGTCTAAGAACTCTTAATCGTCAAACTGTCGACAGAAACAATTCTGTCACCTAAGTAAATCTTAGGCGACAAACTTTTTATTTATGTAGATTAAGTTTTTCTTAGGCAACGACTTCATGATCTAAACTGACGAACTTGTTTTCCGTCTCCTAAGTGTATCTTAGGCTACAAAATCATAATATTTTGTCACCTAAGTGTCGTTTTACAGTAGTGTCAGTTCTTGGTTCTAGCCTTCCAGGATCAAGATTGTCTTAAAAATCAAACAAAAGTTTCTATTCCACCATGTAACGTGTTTTGTTTTATTTTAGTGACCAATCTAGTCATCTCGAATTTCATGTGCAGCATATCGTAACGTTACAATTACAGCTTTATAAGTATGTAACATAAGACTATAGTCTATGGACTATAGTTGGATTCTGTTGATCATCATCTTATGCAAGGGTAAATGACAATTCGCATATCTACTAAACGCATTTACGTAAACACTGCATTGGTTTTATTCCAATTCTGTTTACAATCCACGCCTTCCCTATTGTTGTCTCTTCCAAAAAGGTTTTAAGATTACAAGTAGCGTTCACCTGGTCAGTCAATAATTAAGAGATTTATGGTTAATCACTATTGAATTTATGGTCAGTTTTAAGAACTTTTTTAATTTTATCGAAGTTTTTATACCTCACAATTAAGTATATCCTTACTCCGAATAATTTCCAGGCCCGGCCCGGCCCGGCCCAACATATCACCGCTCTAAATCACTCCATTATCTTGACAAACCACATAATCCCCCAAAACCATAGAGAAAAACTAAACCCAGCAATGGCCGAATCCGGTCGATGCCGAAAGCGAAACTGGACAGAACTTCCCGACGAGTTAACGGCTGTGATTCTTTCACGGCTGGGAGCGGTGGAGATCCTAATAAGCGCTCAGAAGGCGTGCATGAAGTGGCGCAAAATCTCCAAGGACCCTCTCTTCTGGGGCAAAATTGACATGCGCAACGATGGCACCCTCGAAGAGTTGGACTACGAGGACATGTTCCGCCACGCTTTTGATCGGAGCTCCGGTAATGTCGTCGATATCAATATCGAGCGCTTCGGCACCGATGAACTTCTCGACTTTATCACCAAAAGGTACTTGTTCACTGTCACAGAGTTCAAAGTATACAGATACACGTTGGATTTTATGCATTCGAAAATTGTAATGAGTTGTTATGTTGATTTAGAGTTTTGCTTTCAGATTTTGTGTGTTTGTGCAACAGCTAACATTGTGTACGTAATACATGTGCATAGTTCGAGTACGATCAGGCGCGTCCGACTATTATCGTGCAATAAGGTATGGGATGAGGGATTAAGTACAATGGCTTCGAAACTGCGGTTGTTGGAGGAACTTGACGTTTCGTTGTGTGTGGGTATCTCGCATGAGGCTGTCAAAGCGGTGGGGCGCTCTTGCCCACTTTTGAAGTCGTTCAAGTTCAACAAGGAGTGGTGCAGATTCTCGGATGTTGAGTCTGAATCTGAGGAGTATGACTCTGACTATGGTGGGTTTGACTTTGAGGACATGGATGAAGATTATGCAAACGCTCTTCTTAATGATCCTGATTTTGTTCCTCATTTTGTTCATGCTCCTGCTCCTGTTAGAAAAGATGAGAATGCAGATGCAATTGCTGTAGCAGGAACGATGCAAGGATTACATCACCTCCAGCTTTGTGGGAATAAGCTTACAGATGATGGCTTGAGAAAAATTCTTGATTCTTGCCCTCATCTTGACTCACTTGACCTGCGCCTTTGCTTCAATCTCAATATGGGGATAGATTTGGAAACAAGATGTGCTGAACGGATTAAAAGGTTTTGGCTTCCCCATGATTCTATAGAGGGAAAAGGATTCACCTCTAGATCAGATGGATACTGCTTTAAATGGGTTGAACTTCCAGATGACGTTACTATGTCGATACTGTCACGGCTTGGAACAGTTCATATCCTGGACACTGCTCAGTGGGTATGCATGAAGTGGCGCAAAATCTGCAAGAAAATGAAGTGGAACACCATAGACATGTGCAAAGATTGTACTCCCCGCATTACCTTCGACTTAGATAAGATGTGCCGCCATGTTGTTGATCTTAGCTGTGGTAATTTGGTACATGTGAATGTTGAGGGCTTTATCTCGAATGAGCTCCTGAAGTATATCACTGATAGGTATGTAGTTTGCTCCTTTTATTGATGTTTTGTTTTCTTACAGTTAAATTAGGAGTCGGACGTGGAAGTTCATTTATCTAGTTTCATAGCTTGTATAGGTTTGATTAATTAGTTTACTTGGAGGTGTTTTGATCTCTAGATGTTTTTTTTCACTGTGTTTGTGTCTTTGTGTGTGCAATAGTTCATTGCAAATGCGTTTGTGCATTTAGGTGAGTGGTTCTCTTTGAAGTCGCTTTCATATGCAGTGCTGGGAGAACTATTGCAGAACTTGAAGTTAGATAGTGCACAAAAATAGAGTTTCTCATAAGACATTGTGGACTATAGATCGTCTAGGATGTCCTGGAGCTTCTGTATTCTCTGATATTGTTCCTTCCCAAACTTGCACACACACACACACAGAGTTGTTATACATATATCTTTTAGTTCAATCCAATTAGTTATTAGGGTATATAACACTCAACTACCATTTAAAGGTACAAATGATAAAAAAGTCTTTAAATGTTCCAGATAATAAAAAAGTCAACATTAAAACATGTTACATGATAAAATAGTCACCTTATAACATCTTAAATGATTAAAAGGTCTATTTTCACACTTTTTACATGACCATTATACCCTCCTCTCTAATTTCACCTCTCTCTCTCT
>NC_020493.1:12545635-12553721 GCF_000184155.1 Fragaria vesca subsp. vesca | reverse complement strand
TTTTTTTTTTTGGTTAACTCATTCACATAAAGACAAAGTTTAAATCACTAAAAGAGAAAATTGAAGTTACCGAAAAATAAAAAATGATGTGTGAATTTCAATTTGAGTTGTATGAATTTCGCATCCCTAGTAATAATAACAAACTATTTTATCCTATTTAGGATATAACTATTTTATCCTATTTAGGATATGACGCTAAAAGCTTGAAGTTGTGAGCTAAAGTACTAGTTGAAGAATCAACATGATCTCATGCATATGCATTTCATGGTTGAAGCATCGCTTCCGATCATTGGTCCAATTATGATCGTGTCATCGTGTCCATTTGCTCATTCTTTGTTGACCTCCCCATTTTTCCTTTCCTTCCAATTTTTAATTTATCAGGTCTTTGTCAAAGCATTTTAAAAACTCAATCCGAAACCCTCACTAGCTTCATTGCTTTCACTTCTTCCTGGCTTCTGTCACCGTGGCATGATGCTAATCTTCTATTTCATTGGGAAGTGTTTTCTGTTGCTCCGAATGCCATGTCAATCCGCTTACCGGCAAGCTTTTCATGGATCTGTCTCAGACTTTCGTCATGGTCAGAGGCGTGCAGTATCACCGCTGACATTCATGGGTTTACCTCCGGTAACTTAGGGTGCTGGAAAGTGGATCAGCAATATGCATATCTTATATGTCAGGACATCCTATATAAAGATGTGATAATAGTAGTACATTATAGTTTTGAACAAGAGCAGAGCGACAACCCTGTCAAAAGATCATAATCTAGGCATACAGAAAGAGTGTCACATCAGAGTTTAAGCATAGAAATGCTTTACAAGGGGGAATAGTGCTCTGCTGTCTGTTTCTTTGGCGGCTCTCATTTCATAATCGTTCTTTATGACTGATCTAAGTTCAACTTATATTTTGTTGCTGTTTATTCTTAGGCTAGTGGACTCCTTGTCCTCTGTTTTGTAAATTGTAATTGTTTCTTTTGTTAGTTACAGTTTGTTTCTCATAAAAAGTGATAATAGTACAAAGTCATGCTTTCTGCTCAAGGACTTGCCTCTCGAACTCAATACAAAGTCACAAACATTACATTAACAACATATTAAATGTGCTCACTTGATGGAACCGTATCAGGGACTATAAACTTTTATACCTTTTAAATCACCCGTCTTGTGAACAATATGAACATAGGGAACACAAACTGCTCCGAAGAAGGTTTTCATGACAATAATAAATCACAAACAAAGGGCACATAAGCATATAATATCTAGATTCAAGAAAGATACTAACGGAATGATGAAAAAGTTGCAGCCAACAGATATTACTCGGGATAACTGACTAAAAGATACAACATTGATGTCCAAGTAAATACACTTGTATTGATCTAATTTGCAAATTTTTACAAACAAAAATGATGCACACTCAGTTCACCAAACCAGCCTGCAATCTAGTCAATCCAAGCAGAAATCATTGTTACTTAGAAGGCACAGACCCTTACCAGGATAAATTGAAATGAATCCTAGGTCAATTTTTGGAGGAAAAAAGCGGTTGAAATAAATTCTTCATTCTGCTGCATCAGAACTCTCATCCTCCACAGTTCCTGTAACACAGATTGAGCAAAGAAAAACAGATCAACAAACTGAAAATTCCTAAAAGACCATACTACACAATTGCTCTTGTACACAGTTGGGAATAGCAGCAGCTTTCATGTAACATAACAAGTAAAACACAGGAGACACAGCTACTTTCATAAGCTACTTTTCGACATCCAATGTGAAATGCAAACTACTTTCAGCCATGGTTTTTTTTTTATTACTAATCATGCCTGCAGGTCCATACTGACACGACTGAACCAATATGATTTCCCCAAATAAACAAGCACAATGACAAATTCCTCGTAAAAGCATAGTAAACAACACCAGGTAATTATGCACTTTGCCTTGCAAAACTGTTTTCAAAGTAGGAAAATTGAATAGTTTCTTCTAACAAGCATAAGAATTTTAGCTGGGTCAAATCATAAGCTTTCATTGCTCTATTTATATATATCTACATCCTCACTCCCAAAACACTGCAGCAAACATACTACAAACCCAGTTCGAAAACTAAATGCAGAAATGCATATCAAACTGCATACATTAACAGAGTTGCATAACCTAACCTGCAAGCACATATATGCAAATATTCAATCCTACTGAAACACAGACATGAATTTCAAGCACACCACACATTAATGCACATTCATAGCACATAACAAATAAAGAAAACTCAACCTTCACTACCTTCTTCTTCTTCCTCATCATCCTCAGTCTCGCCTTCGAAATCAACCCCATACCTCCCATTCAAATAATCCACCGTCTCCGGCGTCAGAATCAACTTATCAGCATTCAAAATATCAAACAAATTCAACGTCCTGGGAGTCAACATCTTCAAAGTCCCAATATTCCGACTCGAAAGCTTCACCTTATCCGCAACCTCCAGCATAAAGAACGTCGTCTTCTCCTTGGGATCAAGCCCCCACCTCTTCATCGCCGCAATAAACTCCGTCGTCTTCGGCTTCTCCAGCTTCTCAAACTCATCGCTGAAATCCTCCACCACAATCGTATTATCCGCCGCGCTCGCCACCGCCGTCGAAATCGCCAGCCGCTTCTCCTTGCGGTTAATCTTGATGCTCCAGTCCCTGGGCTTGGGCCCGAACACGACTCCTCCGCCGGGTCGGAGCGGCGTCCGGGTCGAGCCCTGCCTGGCCCGGCCGGTCTTCTTCTGCGGGTAGGGCTTCCTCCCTCCGCCGCGGACCTCGCCGCGGGTGAGGGTGGAGGCGGTGCCGCGGCGCTTGTTCTGGAGGTCGTGGATGATGGCGCGGTGGACGACGGCGCGGGCGGTGTCGGGGAGGGCGGACTTGAGGTCGAGGAAGGTCTCGCCGACCTTGTCGCCGGTGAAGGAGAGGACCGGGAGGGTGGCGAGCTCGGCGGTTAGGGTTAGGGGTTTGGGGGATTTGAGGGAGTTGGAGCGGAGGGTGGCGAAGGAGAGGGGTTTGTGGGAAGTGAGGAAGATGGAGGAGGTGAAGAAGGAGAGGGAAGAAGAAGAGGAGGTCGCCATTGTTGAGCTGAGTTGAGTGAGAGACTGTGAGTGATGATGGTTTTGTTATCCGCTACCGCTATCCATTCAGAGTCTTAACGACGTGTCGTATTCGGCGGCAAAGAAACAATATTTGATTTTTTTCAAGATAAAATACATTTCATGAACCATTTCATGCATACAGTCAATCTATAAAAGATAAATCTGCCAAATTAAACGAAATTTAGTTCAATCTTTCATAACAGACATCAAACAGTCTGCAAGAGAAGTTCGTTCAGAAATCCTTTTCCATTCATTCAAATTCAAGACCGCTATGTCCCAGGTAGTTCAGCAGTTTGAGTGTCCATCTTATCAATCCCACATGACACAACACAATCTTCAAAACCATGGGAAGAGCCGCTCAATAATCAATCAGAGTCCCAGTTCCAGAATTCCCAATGTTTAGGTGACGGGGGACTCGGCCTCCTGGGAGGTTGCCAATCTGTAGAAGGCATCAATCCATAACCAGCAATGGAATCTGTGGGAAGCAACAATTTTCTAATTTGTTCACTGCATCTTCTTCCCAAATCTCCCTCCAGATTAAGATTGAAACAATAACGAAGATCAAGTGACTCGAGATGAGGACAACCATCAAGAATCGCCCTTAATCCAACATTGGTGAGCTGATTCCCAAAAAGCTGCAGGTGGTGTAAACCACGCATGGTTTCTGCTATAGCAAGTGCATCGTCATCTTTACTCCAAGGACCATCATCGTCAATAATCTCTTCAAAAAAATCGTCTGAATATTTATGCCATTTTTTATTCAACCTGAATGATTTCAAAAGAGGGCAAGAGCGCCCAAGCACTCTCACAGGTTTATGCGAAAGATTTTCGCATACTGAGATGTCAAGTTCCTCTAACAGTGGGAGTTTTGATGCAACTTCAATCAAACCCTCATCTGATATGTGATAAGAACACGCAAGTCGCAGGCGTCTGATCCCACTAGAACTACAAATGTGGAAGCGGAATGTGTTAAACAGTTGCAAAATGGCAGAATTACACAAATACTGACCTGACATAAATTCGAACAAACATGTACATGCGTGTATAGGGAACAATATCAGAGATAGAAGCTCCAGGACATCCTAGATGATCCACAGTCCATAATGTATTAAGAGTTTCCACTTTGCAGTGAGGGATACTCTGTTTTGAAGTGCTATCTATTTTAAATTCTGTAAACCACAAACAAGAACAGGATACAATGCTCAAAAATTAATTTTTTACAGTGCTGTTCTTTCCCAATCAATCATATCTGTTCAAAAACTTTGGAGCATCCAACAGATTTAAGAAGGAACCAGGTTCAAAAAGATAATATCTAATAATGAACATAGACAATATATTACTTCATATATTTTATCTTCTTTTTCAAACTGGGTTCCCTCTAAAAAGCTTCAAGCTTTCCCTCAATAAGATTTATGTATACTCTATATGTATAGCAGCACAGTTAGTATTCCATTTGTTTTCCTTTTAGTGGATAAAATGTTGTTAAATTGACTTCATATATGCTACATTACTTTAATATACAAGCCTACAGAGATGGCTTTCAGAGGTTAGTAGTCCTAGAAAATCTATACAACCTAACTATAAAGTTAGACAATAAAAATTCTATGTTCAACTTGGAGCCTAATACCAGGAAACCAAAATATTAATAAAAGAAGCAAAAAACGTACCTATCAGTAATATGGTTTAGGAGATCATCCGAAATTAAGTCCTCCATATTCACATCGACCAAATTACCACAACTAAGATCAAGAACATGGTGGCACATCTTATCAAAGTCGAAGGTAATGTCGGGAGCAAAATCATTGCGCATGTCTATGGTGGTCCACTTCATTTCCTTGCAAATTTTGCGCCACTTCATGCATACCTTCTGAGCATTGTCCAGGATATCAACTGTTCCAAGCCGTGACAGTATCGACATAGTAACGTCATCTGGAAGTTCAACCCATTTAAAGCAGTATCCATCTGATCTAGAGGTGAATCCTTTTCCCTCTATGGAATCATGGGGAAGCCAAAGCCTTTTAATCCGTTCAGCACATCTTGTTTCCAAATCTATCCCCATATTGAGATTGAAGCAAAGGCGAAGATCAAGTGACTCAAGATGAGGACAAGAATCAAGAATTTTTCTCAAGCCATCATCTGTAAGCTTGTTCCCAGAAAGCTGGAGGTGATGTAATCCTTGCATTGTTCCTGCTATAGCAATTGCATCTGCATTCTCATCTTTTCTAACAGGAGCACGAGCAACAGGAGCATGAAATAAAGGAGCATGAACAAAAGGAAATGGTGCAAAATCATCATCAAAGTCATACGCATCATGATGATCAAAGTCATACGCATCATGCTGATCAGGCTCACTCTCTTCAGAGTCAGACTCATCATCAGAGAATCTGCACCACTCCTTGTTGAACTTGAACGACTTCAAAAGTGGGCAAGCGCGCCCAACCGCTCTCACAGCTTCATGTGAGATCCACATGCACAAGGAAATGTCAAGTTCCTCCAACAACCGCAGTTTCAAAGCCATTCTACTCAATCCCTCATCCGATACACCATTACAAGATAACAGTCGGATGCACCTGATTTTACTCGCTCTATTAACATGTATTAGATACACAATATTAGCTGTTGCACAAGTACATGAAAATATGGCTGCAAGACTCTAAAACATCACATTAACTCCTCTACGATGCAAATGCATATAATCCAACATATAAGAGTGAACAAATGCCCATAGAATTGTGCGAAATCAAACATTCGTATACTTAATCAAATAAAAAAACCTGATCACTCTACATAAATAGCCTTAGAACCAATTTAATCATCAAACGACAAACACCAAAGTCTACAGAAACATTTAGTACCTTTTGGTGATAAAGGCGAGTAGTTCATTGGTGCCGAAGTGCTCGATACTGATATCGACGACATTACCGGAGCTCCGATCAACGGCGAGGCGGAACATGTCCTCGTAGTCCCACTCTTCGAGATCGCCGTCGATGCGCATGTCAATTTTACGCCAGAAGAGAGGGTCCTTGGAGATTTTGTGCCACTTCATGCAAACCATCTCAGCGCTCCGTAGGTAATCCACTGCTCCCAGCCGTGAAAGAATCGCCGCCGTTAACTCGTCCGGGAGCTCCGCCCAGTTCCGCTTTCGGTCTCGGCCGGATTCGGCCATTGTTGAGTTTGAGGGTTTGTTCAGGGAAAATGAGCGGTTTTGAGAACATGAAATATTGGAATGTTGGGCCACTTGGGCCGGTCCAATTAATAATATTGGGCAATGGATTTGACGAAAGGGAATTGACTCATGTTGGTGACACGGTCGTATCGTTACTCTCAGAGTTAGGTAGCTTTTCTTGAGTGTAAAATTGGGTTAAGGTATAGGATCTTTTAGCTCATGGATGTTGTCATAGACAACGGACCTGTAACTTTGTATCTTGATATGAATGTGTGACGTGGTGTAGGCATCACAACCGGTCATTCTAATGTGTAGTAAATTTTTAGCTTATTAATGAATTAATTTTTTTTTTTTTTTTTTTTGTAATGGGCTTTTTCCCTATAGCTAACAAATGTAAATGTATATAGTGATTAAATAAAGGAAGTGAAATCAACTCCCCCCAAATTGAAATCCACACTCCCACTTTCTATTTTTAGTCATCATTCACATTTTTCAATTTTGTATATGACTTGAGGAATGAGGAGTGAAACGAGTCTTCATCATGTGAAATAAATTTTCCAAATTAAACGAAATTTAGTTAAGTCTTGCATCATGAAATAGAAAACTTACATTAAACAGTCTGCAAAGCATATACAAGGGAGGTATGTAGAAGACTATAAAAGGAATCAGCAATATAGACAAACACAAGTCTGAGCTCCTTCCCAAAAAAGTGCCTACAGCATCAATATTACTACTTTACTACCATCCCAAAACTACTCCTAGAGGGTGTCGACTTCATCAATCCGACATGACAATTCACAATCCTCATAACCATGATAAAAGCCGATCAATAATCATCAGATGAGTCCGAGTCCCAGCCTCCATTATATTCAGGTGATTCGTGAGGAAAATCAGTAGAAGGTCTAGCAATCAAATCTCCAGGAAGCAACAATGTTTTAATTTGTTCACTGCATCTTCTGCCCAAATCTCCCTCCAGATTAAGATTAAAACAAGAGCGAAGATCAAGTGACTCAAGATGAGGACAACCATCAAGAATCGCCCTTAAACCATCATTGGTTAGCTGATTCCGGAAAAGCTACAGGTGGTTTAAACCATGCATCGTCCCTGCTATAGCAAGTGCATCGTCATCTTTACTCCTAGGACCTTCATCATCAATCATCTCTTCAATAAGGTTGTTTGAATATTTGTGCCATTCTTTATTCAATTTGAATGATTTCAAAAGAGGGCAAGAGCGCCCAATCACTTTAACAGGTTTATGCAACAAATTTCCACAATATGAGATGTCAAGATCCTCTAACAGGGGAAATTTTGATGCAGCTTCAATCAACCCCTCATCTGATATGCCATAGGAACATCCTAGTCGCAGGTGTCTGATCCCAGTTGAACTACAAAAGTTGAAGAGGAATGTGTTAAGCGGTTACAAAAAGGCAGAAAAACACTTGAAAAAAATGCCACATTAGTATAATAACTAGGGCCAATGATAAAATGGTACATTTAGAAGTAATAAATGATAAAACTGTTAACAAATGTTCCTTGATCATGATAAAAGAATACACCCATTTAAATTCTTTAAACCGTTGCCCATAAATTTTAAAAATATTACATATCATGCCATTAACAAAAATAATAACATATTAACCATTATATATCTCTCTCACTCACTCTCAACTCATCTCCCTCACTCTCTCTCTCTCTTCTCTTTTCTCTCTCTCCGGCGAATCACTCTCTCCGGCGAACCCGTCGTCCTTTACCGAGAGATTGATGCCGTTACCAAAGTGAGCTCAGAGAGAACATATCTAGAAGCACACGACGGAGCTC
>NC_020493.1:12535341-12542138 GCF_000184155.1 Fragaria vesca subsp. vesca | reverse complement strand
TGAAATTAGAGAGGAGGGTATAATGGTCATGTAAAAAGTGTGAAAATAGACCTTTTAATCATTTAAGATGTTATAAGGTGACTATTTTATCATGTAACATGTTTTAATGTTGACTTTTTTATTATCTGGAACATTTAAAGACTTTTTTATCATTTGTACCTTTAAATGGTAATTGAGTGTTATATACCCTAAAATATATTCAAATTAACAATCTTACGGCGCGATTATAACAGAGCAGATTTTTGTTCTTCATTAGGCATGCAGTACAGTTGTTATACTGAACCTGCTGCCCTAATTTATTGGAGTCAAATCGCTGACCGTTAACGGCAACAGCGTGTGTCCCTGCTGAGCTCGACCTGCTATAGATACGCGCAACAATTGATAACACTCAACCACGAAATAGAAGATGAACGTCAAGTATGGCCCGTGGTGATAAGAATCGGGCAACAAAAGCGAAAGCAGTGAAGCAAGTGCGAGTAAACCAGAAGATCTCATGGCAATGCAAAACGTAGGTGCATAACCAGGTGATCTTTTGGTGGCCAAAAGAGACGAGCAGTAGGAAAATAAGCTAGCAATGAAAACCACGATGGTGGTAGGATGTGTTTCGAACGGGGAGGAGGAGATTACTGTTCCTGGGAACTTGATTTGGATGAAGGAAACGAGTACAGCAACAGTGAAAGCGAAAATGGCATGAGCGGAAGTTGAAGTTGGAATCCGAGTGGAACTGGAAGGAGTAGCTGGCCTTTCTCCATGATTGATCATCAGTACCAGAATGTTGAATTCTGGCTGGCGGCATTGCTGACCAGCTCTGGTGGAAATGAAGGTTGAGATTTGTGTTGTGGGATAGAGTAGGAAAGACATGTCTGCTGAATCTATATGGCTGTAAAGTCGGGGGGTTAATATAAGGTTGTGAACTTGTGAATTGCTTCATTAGCACACAGTTGCGGCCTCGTTAACTGTTGCAATATATAAACTAGTTGCACATGCATTTGACTAAAAAAAAACAAGAATAAATCAGTGCAGAAGCTTTGGATGCTTGGTTCAGAAATTGTACCGGATATTTGATATTAATTTCTATATATATTTGCCCTGTCCTGGTCTATGGCAAACCATTGGATGCTTAGTTCTCTTCAGAAATTGCACGATATAAACTATATTGCCCCTCCTGGTGACGCGGGGATTAATATTCAATTCATTTGAACTGCGAACGGTTTAGGATGCGGTAGTACCAAGGAAGCACAAGAGAGGAGATACAGGAGATAGAGGAGATAGAGAAGCAAGGTGCAAACTTAAACAACTTATCCACAGCTGAATAAGTATCATGTTGTAGAGTGGTTTGTTAACCTTTGCACATTTTTGTTGTTGGCAAAATTTTACTTGGATATCTTACTATGTAGTAAATTATGAGTAATGCTAGGTGAACCACCTTTTGGGGAACCACCTAAAACCCACCTTATGTGGCAGCTGACATGGCACCGCCATATCATCAAAGCATGATTTCTTATTTTTTGTATTTCAATTTTTTCTTAATTACAAAAATTCAATTTTATTTTTACTTTTTTGATTTTATCTTTTAAACCCTACTTTCTCTCTTTCATCTTCTGCTTAGACGTTGTTGTTTTCTTATTCTCTTCATCTCACGTTGATCTCCTCTCTACCCTACCACTTACTCTCAATTGAGCGACACTTTTAATCAGATTTTCGTTCCCTCACAAGCATCGGTGACAAAAACTTTGTGATAAACAGGTAGTTTGGAATTAGGGTTTAGGTGGAATTCGATTTGAATTAGGGTTTAAGGATAATTGGATTTGAATTGATGCAAGTATAACAAGTGAGCATATCCATGGGAACAAATGGAACAGATCGATGGCCCCAAAGTATATCCATGGGAAATCAAATAATGGGTTTTCAAATCTAGAAGTTTACTAATCATCTTGGAAACTTACATGGTTATATTACTGATGGTGTATATATTTCAAGGCAAAAACAATACTCGTGACAATTCTATAAATGGATTCGTGGCTTCAGTACGTGACAGACATTGTTGAAAGTGTTTCCTCTCATATATGGTGAAGTTTGTCAAATATGCTCAATCTTCGGATTGCTAAAACTTGTCCCCAAGGAAATTGATTTGATGCAGGTAGATCAAGAGATCTAATTCGATTCGACTGCAAATGTTGGCCAAGAGTAGAGCTTAAACCCAATTGAGTTGGCTGGAACTGATGTGTTTTTATGGAGATTTTCATATGTTACCTATATTTCAGTTAATTGATCTAACCAAATTTTTGTCACCGAACGAAATTCTGAATGGAGATCAACGTGAGATGAAGAGAGGAAAAGAAAACAACGACGTCTAAGCAGAATATGAAAGAGAGAAATTAGGGTTTAAAAGATAAAATCAAAAAAGTAAAAATAAAATTGAATTTTTGTAATTAAGAAAAAATTAAAATACAAAAAATAGGAAATCATGCTTTGATGATATGACGGTGCCATGTCAGCTGCCACGTAAGATGGGTTCTAGGTGGTTCCTCAAAATGTGGTTCACCCACCTAGCATTACTCGTAAATTATTGCTACACGACCCGTAAACGAACCGGATCTTGATCCGGACTCGCTCCGGATCCGTGGTTTTTAAACCGGGTTTGGATCAAAAATTTAACCACTTGTTGATCCGTTAATGACCCGGACCCGTTAACCCGTTTATTAAACGGATCGGATATGGATCTAGGTTGATCCAATCCGTTAATGACTCGGTCCGTTCTAAAATAATAAATAATATTTTATAAAATATAATATTATTGATAAAATATTAAATAATATAATAACTCTCTTGATAGCCTATTTTCTTTTTGTACTCTTATCTAAAAACATTGGTAGTTTAGAATTTTGGTTATATTAGTTTATCGTTAAAGAATATTTTGGCCATGTAATTCAACTTTTGATGTAAACCTTCATTTTCTTATAATATTTCATTAGTGTCGTTTTATGAGAAATTCTGATAAATTCTAAAATAATTATTTAATATTTCAAACTATTTATTATTATAAATAGATCAGATTAACGGATCAGGTATCCGTTAACCCGCCGGATACGGATTTGGACCGAGCTATCAATAATCCGGCGGGTAACGGATCGGGTCCGGATCCAAATTCTAATTACTAAACGGATCCGGATCTATGTCGATCCGCTCCAGACTCGACCCATTTACAGGTCTAGCTACACCCTACCATTTGCTTGTCACCTTCATCTAACTCTAAAGTTTACCACCCAACACGCTACACTCAACCAACAAGCTCCCACATTCACAAGTTCCTTATTGTATTAGGTTTTTTTTTTAAGGAGTTATTGATAGGTTGTTGAGTACTAGACCTGCAGAACCCATATGACACAAGTAAAAAGTAGTCAACATTTAGAGAGTCCGAATCATCATAAGACCGACTGTCAGATGTCTCCTCTTACTGCTTTCATGCGAAAATCGGCTTAGACCCAAATATGAGTTAGGTTCTTAGGAGCCACCGGCCGTTTGTAAAGCTCCTAGGTTAGTAGATTGCCTCTCCCTGATCCAAATACCTCTTACCGAAAAAGAAAAGAAAAGATGCCACTCTCATATTTAAAAACAGAAGATAAAACCAGAAGGTTGGTTACTTGGTTGGAGTGTGTTATGGCTCCGCACTTGTACGCCTACACATATAGTATAAAGCTCTCAAATCTTATGCTTTGTTCTGCAGACCCTAAAGAAATTTTGCAGTCACGACCATCTTTGTTACGATACTGGACTACTGGTATATATTCCGGTTAACTCTAATATGGGCCCTGAAATGACCATGCAGAATTATAGAGTAATGCTAGGTGAACCATCTTTTAGAGAACCACCTTAGAATCCATCTTAGGTGGCAGCATATGTGGCATATCCACGTCATCAAAGCATTAGTTATGTCTTTTAAATTTTCATTTTTTCTTAATTACTAAAATTCTTTTTTTCTTTTGACTTTCTTAGTTTAATCTTATCAACCCTATTTTTCTTCTTTTTTATCTAACTTGTGCCGTCTTCGTCTTTGTCTTCATCTTCATCAAACCAACCATCTCACCTGCTCGATCTTCCATCGATCAACTCATATTGAATTAGACTATCACATGATTCTTATTAGGCTTCCATGGTTATTGTTGTGTTGGATGGAGATTTCTTAGATATCTATGTGACTATGATTCCTTTAAAAAAAAAACCTCATGTGAATTTGATTCGATTACCATGACCGGGTAGAGGATTGTTCATTATTGTGGCGAGATGGGCACTCTTGAAGACCTTCAATTTCAAATTACAACTTCCTGAGAATTTATGCATACTGCTATGTGTTGTTCAGATCGAATGGTAAGAGGTTATAGATGAATGCTATATATATATATATATATATATATATATATATATATATATATATATATATATATATATATAAATAGAGCAATGAAAGCTTATGCTTTGACCCAGCTAAAATTCTTATGCTTGTTAGAAGAACCTATTCAATTTTCCTACTTCGAAAACAGTTTTGCAAGGCAAAGTGCATAATTACCTGGTGTTGTTTACTATGCTTTTACAAGGAATTTGTCATTGTGCTTGTTTATTTGGGGAAATCATATTGGTTCAGTCGTGTCAGTATGGACCTGCAGGCATGATTAGTAATAAAAAAACCATGGCTGAAAGTAGTTTGCATTTCACATTGGATGTCGAAAAGTAGCTTATGAAAGTAGCTGTGGCTCCTGTGTTTTACTTGTTATGTTACATGAAAGCTGCTGCTATTCCCAACTGTGTACAAGAGCAATTGTGTAGTATGGTCTTTTAGGAATTTTCAGTTTGTTGATCTGTTTTTTTTTGCTCAATATGTGTTACAGGAACTGTGGAGGATGAGAGTTCTGATGCAGCAGAATGAAGAGTTTATTTTCAACCGTTTTTGTTCCTCCAAAAATTGACCTAGGATTCATTTCAATTTATCCTGGTAAGGGTCTGTGCCTTCTAAGTAACAATGATTTCTGCTTGGATTGACTAGATTGCAGGCTGGTTTGGTGAACTGTGTGCATCATTTTTGTTTGTAAAAATTTGCAAATTAGATCAATACAAGTGTATTTACTTGGACATCATCTGATTTTGTAGTAATATCTATTGGCTGGAACTTCTCATCAATCCGTTGTGCATTAGTGTCTTTCTTGAATCTAGATATTATATGCTTATGTGTCCTTTTGTTGTGATTTATTACTGTCATGAAAACCTTCTTTAGAACAGTTGTGTTTGACTTTTTGTGATCCCTATGTTCACATTGTTCACAAACTAGACGGATGATTCAAAAGGTAAAATATCAATGAGTAGTTAAGGTAAAAGTTCATAGTCCCTGATACGGTTCCATATATTATGTAGTTAATGTAATGTTTGTGACTTCGTATTCGGTTCAAAATTTGTTTGTCATTACAAAATAATTTCGTAACAGAACCGTTTGATTGCTGACGTGTCAAATATAATGTAATGTAATGTCTTTGTCATTACACATGTAATGTAATGTTTGTAGTTTTCATTATTATGCACTTTTTATGAAAAACAAACTGTAACTGACAAAAGAAACAATTACAATTTACAACACAGGAGGACAATTAAGTTTTTTTTTTTTTTTTTGGATTGAAACCAAACTTCATTGAAACAGAGGGAAACAGGAAACCAATACAGAGGGAAAACAAAACTAAGAAGCAAAGGGAAAAAACTAACTAAAAGACAGCCCAACCCCCTTCATCCCACAGAAAGGATCTAAGGAGGGGGAGGAGCAGCATCAAATAGTAAAATACGCATTAGGGAGGGAGGCGGATTAGAAGAACAATCTGCCGGGTACACCCCGCGTAAGTTGAACTTAGATCAAGTTCAACAGCAACAAAATCTAAGTTGAACTTAGATCAGTCATAAAGAACGATTTTGAAATGAGAGCCGCCAAAGAAACAGCCAGCAGAGCACTATTCCCGCTTGTAAAGCAGTTCTATGCTTAAACGCTGATGTGACTCTTTCTGTATGCTAGATTATGATCTTTTGACATGGTTGTTACTCTGCTCTTGTTCAAAAGTACATATGCATATTGCGGATTGACTTTCCAGCAGCCTAAGTTATCGGAGGCAAATCCATTAATGTCAGTGGCAATACTGCACGCATCCGAGCATGACGAATTTCTGAAACAGATCCATGGAAAGCTTGCCGGTAAGACAATTGGCATGGCATTCGGAGCAACAGAAAACACTCCCCAATGAAATAGAAGATTAGCAACATGTATGGCACACGGTGACAGGAACCAGGAAGAAGAAGTGAAAGCAATGAAGCTAGTGCAAGTAGACCAGCAGATCTCATGGTAGTGTGGAACACATAGGAGTGACTAGGAAATCTTTTTTTGGCCCAAAAAGATGAGCAATACAAAATGAAGCTAGCAAAGAAAACCATGATGGTTATTTGATGTGTTTCAAATGGTGAGGAGGTCGGAGTTCCTGGGAACTTGATTTGGACAAAGGAGACGAACACGGTGACGATGAAAACAAAAAGGGCATGAGTGGAAGTTGAAGTGGAGGGAGGAGGAGCTGCAGTATCAGGCCCTTGTTGATTGATGATGACCAAAATGTTATTCGAGGGCTGGGTTCTAGGATGGGAGAGAGACATTGTTCAGTATGCTGATGGGGAGGGGGAGGGAGGGTGTGTGTGCATGGGTGTGTGTGTGTCTTATGCTATAAGATTCATTTATATGAACAAAGGCAAACAAATGGAGAGAGAGAGAGAGAGAG
>NC_020493.1:12455281-12535321 GCF_000184155.1 Fragaria vesca subsp. vesca | reverse complement strand
AGAGAGAGAGAGAGAGAGAGAGAGAGAGAGAGAGAGTGTGTGTGTGTTATGCTACAAGGTTCATTTATATGACAAAGGCAAACAAATGGGAAAGTTCAAAGGCAGAGAGAGAGGTTCGGGGAAAGTTTCTACTATTAAGGTTTTGGGATAGGCAGTTTTGGGATGTTTCGGAAAGGTTTGAAAAGAAAGGATAGGCCGTGGAAGAAGAACAAAGGCAGTGGTAGAGAGTAGAGAGTAGAGAGTAGAGAGTACCACCCACACGGATCACACGATTAAATCCTGGCCCTCCATTTTGAGCTTATTGTTGCTTCTTTTTCCTTTGTTCCGCTATAGTGTCCAAGTCCCCCTCCTAGTCTCTCTCATTCCGCACAGTTACATATCGGATCATTTGAAACTTTTTTTCTTTTTTGTAGAATTAGGATCATTTGAAACTTTTTATTTTATTTTTAGAATTAGGATCATTGAAACTTTGAATGTGTGGCAACTGCCAAGTGTCCGGAGACTGTAAACTGTTTAGACTCTGACATACAAATCGTGAGTCTAGTTTTGTTACGCAGACAAACTCGTTCAGTTTGCTCATACTTATCCGGCTCCATCAATATAGTTTTATAATCTTCCCCACACACTCTGGCGTTATATTTGAATCAATTGCTGGAGTAAGTTCCTAGCGGTTTTTTTTTTTTTTCCTACATATCGAACAAAAAGTGTGCTTAAGACAACAAAAATAAATGTGGTTTTATGGATAACTGGTTTCAAAATGACACTTACAGTAATGTTTTTATAAAAACAAACTAAGCAGTAACTTTTTTTTGTTGTTGAGAAAATAGACAATTTGATTAACTTGTCCACGGCTAGAAGACGCTTACATTAATTTGCCTACTCACGACCAAAAGGTCTAGTTGGCAAGAAGCAGTAACAAAGTGACAGGTAGCCCTAATTACAAATTTGCTCAGTTAAGCCTATCACACCTAACTTCTAGCTATTCCTATCTAAATTCCATGTAGCGGTAATATTTGTCGCTTGCAGACCTCAATTAGTGTACAACAAAATAGAACCAAAATTTAAACAAAAATAGTCCTCCATCAAATGTTTAGGTAAGGAACAAAGAAAATAAACTCCTTGCCCTTAATGTTAGGGCTCGCCAACCCCTGTTGAAACATTGAAATGGGTGGAAAACCCCTAGAATCCCCAAATGGCGAGCTCTAACCCATCTGGAAGCCCAAACAACCTCAAAGAATGGGCCCAGCCCAAGCCGAACATAAGATGATATGTGATCTGATCTACCTCCTCCACCACCACCTGCCTCCATCGCCTCTTGCTGCAAGCAAACCCACAGCCACGCCAAGCCTCCACAAAGTGTGTAGATCTTTCCGGCCACGCTACACTAAGGGTCGACCATGCACGCACAGTCTGTGACCCAAAACAGCCATGTCGCCGACAAGAAGATGAAATCCTATAAAGACCCCCCCACCCTCCCTCAACTCTCAAACAGCAAGGACGAGCATCCCAGAAACCTACACAAACCAGCAAATCTCGAATATCTTCGTCTATACTCGACCTGAACCACAAACTAAAAAGGCATATGGAATTCCCGTCCGACAGCGAACTAGACGAGGCCAGCTAGGTGAGGCTGTCGCCGGACGAGAGGGAGTTAGTGGGTTTGTTGTGGTCGCTAGGGTTTTCTTCTCTGGTGGCTTGGTTTTTTCTCTCGTCTATTCTTTAACAATCCATCCAATGAACAAAATAATTAATTTCTTTTTCTTGTTAGACAAGTTTCAGTAAATATGGTCAGTATTTTATTATATCTAAGAACTGTTAATGAGTAGTCAATCTAAGATATGAACTCATGACCTTAACAAAGTTAGCTAGGCTAGGTAACCAACCAGACCATAGCCCACCGCTATTAAGTCTTCTTCCCAACAAGATCCTCCATCGCACTAACGAGTTACGTCTAACGACAAAAGTGGGCAGCCTTCAAAGGAACAAAGGAAAATCCCAATCAAGCTGATTGTTATTTTTTTTTTCTAAGTCAACGAGAAAAGACTTAGGCCCCGTTTGTTATAGTTTTGCTTTTAAAAAATCAGTTTCTATCTAAACTTTCAGATTTAATAGTATTTGGTAAACTAAAGAAAATCAGTTTTTTTTTGAAAAAAATAAAAAATAAAAATTACAAGTCACTACCAACAGCTTTTAGAAATAATCTCAAGGTTGCTTTTAGAAACTGCTGTCATTAAAAACACTAGAAATTAATAAATTTTATCTTGACAACACTTTTAAAACTAACATTTACCAAACACAAAACTGTTTTAATTCACAGCCAATTATTTTCGCAGTATAGCAGCAAGAGTCATAAATATGTAAATTTGGTTCACACTTCGTAATTACAACATATGAACATTTAATATAAAAATTTTAACCAAATGTCCTTGGCTAGGTTTGTAAAAAACAGTTTTTTCTTAAAATCACAACATTATCAAACTAGCCCTTAGCTAGGTTGCTAACATAATGATTTAAACTTTCTTCATCAATGAATTGAAGGCGACCCACGTCTGGTTTTTCTTTGCTGTAACAAAACAGGACTGATTCAAGCACTGTAGAGGGTGGTGGTGCCATTTTATTCACCTATATCCTTGAGTAGGAGCAAGCCAATTGGGTATAGCTTTGAGCAAAAGATATCCGAAAAGATTTCAGAAATTCTATGATACATCGATACGAACTTGTTCATCTACATTTATACCCGTATAGAGCACTCAAAAAATATGCAGTCACGACAATGTTAGGTACTGGTATATAATTAGGTTCTAAATCTATTCTGGTCCGCGAAATGATTATGCAGAATTATGTGCGAGACTTGCTAGCAAGAGGACGATGTTCTAGCCAGTATTGGCTTTGTTTTCTTATTTGCCAATAACCAATGATAGAATGGTAGCTTACTATTCAATTTTGTAGTAGTTCAAAGTTCATCACTGGATCTAAGACCGAGTTCGGAGGGCCATTGGAATAGACAAGAGGAAAGAAATAAGGTTCACTTTACTATAGTAACTGTACCATGTAGGAATAATCGTGATGGGGTTATGTGTCACATAGATTTCCTGTTTCACAGAGCTTTCTTAAAGAAGAGCAAGCATCATAGAATTGCCAGTCAGCTGCTCCCGGCCATGTACGTGACTCATCTGCTAGCCCAAGCCATGATCGAAAGCTCTTTCTCCCTGTGATAGACAGGAAAAAGAAATGCACACTCCCTACGCAGGCATTAACCTGTTCAGGTTCAAAGGGACTATCTCAGCCTGAGCTGCTCGAATCCCAACCAAAGAGGCAGTGCTCGAGCAGATACAGGCACCCCTGGTGCGTCGTTTATGTTAATAAATTGCCAAAAGATAAACCAAATGTCTATGCAACATGAAGGAAGCATTTTATTACAGAGAAACACATGCACGAGCAGGAAAAAAAAAAAAAAAAAAAGATAAGACATCTCGAAAAGTACTTCACACACCCAACTACTGGTCTATACCACAGAATGAAAATGAAAACCTAAATTCTCCGTTCTGGACAAGCCAATCATGGACGAAAGCCTCCAGGGTTATCAACCTGGTTCCAGTTATTCACTTGATCCTGAAAAAATAAAATAAAAACATATTCACATTTAAGAATAAGAAAATGGGAATAGATCAGGATCAAACTGCCCTAGTTTTTTTTTTTTTTTTTGAAAGACAAACAATCCAGTTGAACACATACTAAAATGCAAGATAGTAGAAATTGAAGCCACAAAGAATTTCTGATATCCATGACAGATGCAAAAAATTAGGTATGCTATTCAATCCATATAGCAGTCGATATATCCATGCTGCAGCACAATACATTATCATATCCTATGCTCTAGTTGAGTGACATGTCCCATGAAATCACATCCTAACTCTGTTGGCCCAGTTTATCGATCTTCAGACTTGACTAATGTTTATGACATGCAAATTGTATCCTTGGTTCGAAATTAGGAGAAATTGTAAGTGTTAAGTCACCATTTGTACTTTAAAGCAAACAAATTTCAGAACCTTTTTATACTATATAACAGTATATTCGTAAGGAAAACTAAGACCAAAAACATCCACTGACCTTCACCTCTCTGCGGATTTTACATAACTTTCTGGCAAGTAAATTTCTCCACCAATTTCACCATGTTGTTCTCCACTAACGGTTTTCTTGGCAGCAAGAAACTCAGCACTCATGGCATCCATACCACGCTTCACAGCTTCTTCTGCAGTTCCATAACCATGCTCCTCAGCATACTTCCTAACATCCTCTGTTATCTTCATAGAACAGAACTTTGGTCCACACATTGAGCAAAAGTGAGCCACCTTGGCACCTTCTGCAGGCAGAGTTTCATCATGGAAGGACATGGCAGTCATAGGGTCTAGAGACAAAGCAAACTGATCCATCCACCGGAACTCGAATCTTGCCTTGCTCAGTGCGTCATCCCACTCTTGAGCATGGGGATGACCTTTGGCTAGATCAGCAGCATGAGCAGCTATCTTGTATGCTATAACTCCAGCCTTCACATCATCTCGATTGGGCAATCCAAGATGCTCTTTAGGGGTTACATAGCAAAGAAGGGCTGTGCCTAGAGCACCAATATTGGCAGCACCAATGGCAGAGGTGATGTGATCGTATCCAGGAGCAATATCAGTTGTCAAAGGACCAAGAGTGTAGAAAGGTGCTTCATTACACCATTCCAGCTGCTTTGTCATGTTCTCAGGAATCTTGTGCATTGGAACATGTCCAGGTCCTTCATTCATTACCTGTACATCCTTTTCCCATGCCCTGCGGGTCAATTCTCCCTGAGTTAAGAGCTCCGCAAACTGTGCAGTATCATTGGCATCATAAATGGAACCAGGTCTAAGCCCATCACCTATTGACAGGGCCACATCATATTGGTTGCAGATGTCAAGTATGTCATCCCAGTGCTCATAAGCAAAATTCTCTTTATGATAAGCTAAGCACCACTTTGCATGAATGGATCCACCTCGCGAGACAATTCCTGTCATACGCTTTGCTGTTAGAGGGATGTACCGTAGAAGAACCCCAGCATGGATGGTGAAGTAATCTACACCCTGCTCAGCTTGTTCAATCAGAGTTTGTCTGAACACTTCCCAGTTAAGATTTTCTGCTATTCCATCTACCTTTTCTAGTGCTTGATAGATGGGTACAGTCCCTACTGGTACAGCAGAGTTACGTAAGATCCACTCACGCGTCTCATGAATATGGCGACCCGTAGAGAGGTCCATAACAGTGTCAGCACCCCACATAGTTGCCCATTGGACCTTATAAACTTCCTCTTCGATAGAGCTGGCAACAGCAGAGTTTCCTATGTTTGCATTAACTTTGACCAGAAACTTTCTCCCAACAATCATTGGCTCCAGCTCCAAGTGCTTCTTATTGGAAGGGATAATTGCCCTCCCACGAGCCACTTCTGATCTCACAAACTCTGGATCGAGCTTCTCACGGGTGGCACAATATAACATTTCCTCGGTGATAATTCCCTGCTTAGCATAGTACATCTGGGTGTATCTTGGTGTACCTAATTTCTCTCGCCTGTCAATCCAATCCTTCCTTAGTTGAGGGAGCCCTGTTATCAATATCAACCAAGGGAGTGGATAAGAAAATGTTAGTGTAAACCCGGAGCCAACAAAAAGTCTGACATTAATGTGAGAAATCTTTAACAAAGGCTACCAACACAAAAGATAACAAAATAAGCTTGTTGTGCATACCAACACGAGGGTTGATGTTTTGTGGACCACTGGTATCATAGTTATCAAAGGCTGGTTCATCTCCAGACAGGTGAACTCGTCGAAAGGGAACTTTGAGCACATGACCAGTTTCTTCATGAATAACTTCCCTGAAGATCATATCACAAATCAGCACATCACAACTCGTTTCCAAAATGTAGCTTGTGAGTGTGTTACTGGATGTTACAAGTTACATGTACAATAGGCAAACCATATCCTGCAAATTAAAGGAGAGCCACACCTTTGTTCTTTTGTGCTCTTTGGAAAACACTCTTCGAATGATGGAAGAGGCAGGAAATCAGGAGAAGCAGGATCGAGTGTATGCCTCGGTAGGTTGGGTAACTTGGCTTTCTCAGAATTGGTTGCTGGGGGATCAAAAGTTAAAGTAGCCTTAGGACCTGAGCTGATGGAACTCAGACATATCTCCTTCTTGAATGGGCTTGAAAGACGCCCCACAGCATCAAAGCCAGACAAGAAGGAAGTGCTCGGGAACTTTGCAGGGGAAGAATGATTGCCATTCTTGCACACAACTGATGTCAAGGCACTATGCACCGATGCCATCTCTGAGACCAACAAAGAACTGAAGCATCAAAAACCCAATTCACAACCAGCTAAAACAGAATTAAGATGAAAAATTTGGGCCTGCAAATCAACTCATTTTTATTTTCAAGATTAATTTCTAAAGACAATTTGTCTCCAACCATACTCACTTTTTTCACAAGATATGAGATTTACAAAAACAGAGAAACCAAATATATTGAAAAAGGCATATTCTTCTATAAATATTCCATCTTGATAATACATACAGAGCTCCAAAAATCTGAGATATACTAGAAACAAAGCAAGACAACAACATAGCATAATACATGTGATTGATCTGTTCCGTTTTACTTTTAACACTGTATTCTGCACGACAGACCAAACAACAATAGTTGTCGCAGAAACTGCAAAAATCTTAACAATGCATTCCACACACAATTCTGTACAGCCAAAACACAATCAGACATGTAAACACCAAACCGAAACAAACAACACTCAAAGTACCGATCTTTATCAAAAAAAAAAGAAAAAAAAATACACAGCTTGTCTTATATCAGGCTTGCATGTTGAACCAATATCACTACAACAACAAACAATTGCATTTTGGGTTCATTACATTTGTGGAGTAAAATTCAAGACCCAAGTGAGCTAAAGCTGTAAAAAGTGAGTGAAGTGTTCGATCTGAGGGTGAGAGAGAGAGAGAGAGAGAGAGAGAGAGAGAGAGAGGAGAGAGAGAGAGAAGACATACCTGAAATCTGGGGGGTGGTAGAGAGAAGGGGTGTGGTTGAATCTTATCTTGTGTTGAGGTGTCTCACAGTCTCTCACTCTACTGAAAGTTTCAAAGGTCACTATGACACTATCTGAGAGTAAAGCCTAACATTGCGCTCAGCATTTTATAGGGAGTTGAACGATAAATGCGCCCTGCAAGCCAATCCAAACGCTACCAAAAAGGGCATGCCACCCTGGGTCCCGTGACTTCCATTTTCTCTAGATATTTCTGTAATTCCCTTGCCAGGATGCAAATGCATTTGTCTTAGAAATTTTTACAGTTCCATCAAAAAAAATTGTTTTGTAATTTTTGAGTTTTTTGACCAACAAAAAAAAAACAGTTTCTACAAGAATTTTTGTATGTTTTTCTTTTTTGAATGTAGCAGTGTTCCTGGTTATCTTTAGGCGCCTCGCAAGTATTTTCGTATGTATTATGTTGTTTTTTTTCTTTATTAACAATCTTCCACCACAAATCAGTTGTCTAACCACTTCCCAATTAAGGGTATGGGAGACATAAAGCAACTCATATTTGCTTGGGCAAGTACATCATTATGGAGACAAATTTAGTAAAGAATAGGAATCTCAAGACATTGTGTCAATCGCTTTCCCAATTGGGACTGTTGTACATTTTGTTTTAACTAGTCAATTTGAAATCTAAATGATGGAGCAACATGATTCTTTCTTTCTTTTTTGGCAAAGGCATGGGATTTGTGAAGAAATTATCTATAAACAGCATACTAAAACCCGAAGACTCATTCTGACTAGCAGCCATGAAGGACAACCTGGAAAATGCTGTAAATTGTAAACTGTCCATCCGGAATACGCAGTAAACTATGATGCATTGATGCAATAGTTCACCTGGTAAAATGGAACCATGATGTCGGTGTGTTCTTGCGGTAAAATAAAACCGTAATGTCTGTATGGTAAAATGAAAATATGAATTCCACTTGCCAATATTATTTTTCTCTGAAGCTAGCCTATCCTTTTTTATTTTGCTATAATGTTAAACGGTTAAATCCCTATTATTTTTTATTAGTTGTTCCAAGTCTTCATAACCTTCGAAACTTTTTTTTTTTTGTTGAAACTTACCATAACGAGATCAAAATGGAAGACATGTAGGAGTTCACTAAAAACAACTGAATGAACAAACATTGTGAACGGACGATAGAAACAAAACCACATGGAACAGTGGTCCTTTTGCAGGTTAAGCTTTCCTATTCTTCCCTGGTTAAAACCAAAAGAAAGAAATGCATACGTTGCCTTCAGAGAAGGACACTGATATTTTGTACTCCAAAATATCAAAGCATCACAATCACAATATCATCTGCAATTACGATCCATCATTGCTTTGGACCAAGGATCACATAAGCTGTTTCTGATCACAATGAAAAAATGGAAAAGTAATCTTAAATTTGTTCAACTCAGTTTTTCTCCTCCAGATTCTATTATATTTCCAGTATTCCAGGTATGAATGGATGATACAACAACAACAACAAACATCATATCTACTAAAACAGTGAAAACAAAACTAGCACAGCAAAGGGAAACACAATAACCCCAACAAAGAAAAAGCCAAACTGACAAACCATCATATAATTTCTGTAGTAGTACGTCGACTTCCGGTACACCAAATCCAAAACTGGCCATAACAAAGAGTACAAACATGAACACCATTCATCTGAACTCCTTGAACCAATAAATGAAGAATATATCTATCATATAACAAATATTGTATACTGTTCATCAAAAAAGAACCAGATACTGTATACAACTTGATGGCAACAACTGCAGACAGCCAGATAATGTGATTAACAGTTAAAATTGCTTAACTTCGCAAATAGCTTGATAATATGTAGTTATTAACAGTCAATGTACAATAGTTTCATTTACCGACCCGCTTGACCGTAGTTAATATTGCTGGCACATTTGAGAAGGCTCGGGCAGATATTACTCACCGGTTATCCCAATTGCTGGCTGGGTGGGTGGGAAAAGTGTGAGTTCAAACCAAGAGCTGAAGAGTAGGTTGTAACTTTCGGAAAATGAACCCAAAATTCACCATAAGAAATATACAAAGTTGAAATGGTGAGTCGCGGCCAATCAATAGGATGAAGTCACCGATATGACAGTGGCAAAAAGGATATATGTGACCCCATAATTTACTAGGTATCGAGGAGTAGGACCAAGATGGTAGATGTTAACCAGAGGTGGACTGCAATGGGAGAAGAGTCTGTTGCTTGCCTTTAATGAATAGAGCAAGTTCTGCTGGTGCAACCACCATTTTTAACCACTCATGTAGCTCGTCCCCTTCTACTTTCTCTTTTTCTGAGAAAGAAACAATACCAATAACCATGTCAACTGCATAGAGTTACTTTTAAGATGGAAGAAGCACATAGTCAACTTCCTGAGTCAAAAGTTGCCAACTAAAATTAGCACAAAATTATATTGAGATCCCAAGATAAAAAGTTCATGTACAAGCCACAGAATCTTATCGTTTAGAATTACAACCATGAACAAGAATCTTTCAGCGAGATTACAACTTATGTATATATTTTAGACATTTCAAATCTAAACCAATCCCTGCATATCCAAAATACCAAATAAAAGCTTTATTCAGCATCTAATTCGGGTTTCTACTGTTTTGAGAACCTATAAACTAAAATGTGTATATAACATGACGCTCTTTCAAAGTTACAAGACTAGGAACATATAATATAATCAAATAAGAAAAGAAGACAAGTAAAGCTGAAGAATATCACCTTCCAAATGAGCACCAAGGCCCTCCAAAACAACAGGATTAGCACGCACAACACAAAGGGCTACCTCCATAGCAGATTGCAGCAATTCTTGAGTCTCTCGTTGAGCAAGATCAACAAGGTGACCCTGTTGTTATCAGTTTAGGATCAGCATTTACAGAAAATAAATCAACAAGGAACATAACTAAAAAACACAGTACCTGATCCCTTCCAAAAATTCCACCAGACTCATCCATTCCACCAGCAGAGAGTGTTCCTATAGACACAGGGCCAATGTTCTCATTAAGACCATACTCAGATACTGCTTTATATGCCATTTCTGTGGCTCGCCGTATATCATCAAGCGCTCCAGTTGATACACGACCTGAATACACAAACTCCTCTGCTGCACGTCCTCCAAGAAGTGTAACTAAACGTCCACGTAACTCATCAATGAATAGTAAATATCTATCTTCAGTTGCTGGAGGAGTATAAGTAAAGCCCAATGCCCCTCCTGTCCTTGGCAATATGCTCAATTTCTGTCAACATATAGTTAACGTTATATATTTTACATAAAGTCAATAAATGAGCTATTGCATGAGCAGGACATTACTTATCAACAAACTCTAGCAGATAATCTTAAGTTACTATATGTAACATCATTTGATCCATAAACAATTCAATGAGACAAAAACAAGAAATAAAACTCTATTAACTGACCTCAACACGTGGCTGTCCAGGAACAAGACTTGCAATAGCTGTCCCTACAACTGCATGACCAGCTTCATGTCGTGCAACTACACCCTTCTCACATCCCTGCAACTTGGCAGTCTTCTTTTCGATTCCCTATAACAACAAATTCAACCAGGAGAGCATAGGGTTAGCAAACATTACAATTGTGTCTGTGTATTATTGTGTGTGTGAATATATATAGATAGATAAATAGATATATATATATATAGAGAGAGAGAGAGAGAGAGAGAGATTACAGCTATTGATCTCTCCACAGCCTGAATGAAATCAATCTTTTCCACAACAACCTTGCTTTGTCTTCCGGCCAACAAAGCAGCTTCATTCACCAAATTTGCAAGATCAGCCCTGCAGAATTGTACTGAAACAATTAGTGGAAATGTTGTCACAAGCATGTCTTCTTCTCCAACCGCTTAATTTTTTTCGTTGGTCAGTGCAAACCTAAACAGAGTGAAAAGAGTAAGGTAGTTACCCAGTAAAGCCTGTTGTCATAGAAGCAATGTCACCAAGGTAAACGTCTTTAGCTAAAGGAAGTTCCTTTTTAGTAACATGCACTTTGAGAATTGATTCTCTTCCAATCCTATCAGGCGTTTCAACCTAACATTTATATACACACAGACGTGTAAATACATGCATACAGACATATAGGGAAAAACCTGTTCCAAGTGAAGCTGGCTTTCAAATCATTATTGACATTCAAAGAGGTAAAAGAACAGTAATACAAACCATAACCACACGATCAAATCTCCCTGGTCGACGAAGCGCGGGGTCTAATACATCTGCGCGATTAGTAGCTCCAAGAACAATAACTGCTGAGTTGCTGTCAAACCCATCCATCTCCTGCAAGTTGAAGTAATATTCATTTCATATAATTTAGTAACGGATTCATAAAACTAAATAAGATTTTGATGTAGCCAAAGTTACTGAAATGCTCAAAACTAAGTTGCACCAAGAGTCTTACAGTGAGCAACTGATTCAATGTTTGTTCTCTCTCGTCATTGCTGACAATGCGGTGTTTTCCATCACGACTTTTTGCCACAGCATCTATCTGCAAGACAGAAGAATTTTGAACTTCAATCCACTGTAATAGGTCAAGAATCAGGAAATATACGCAACATGATCACATATCACAATCCAAACCTCATCAATAAATATTATTGACGGTGCTTCCTTTTTTGCCCGTGCAAATAGATCCCTAACACGAGAGGCACCCATGCCAACATACAGCTCCACAAACTCACTAGCAGAGCAACTTATAAAGGGTACTTCAGCTTCCCCAGCCACAGCCTTTGCAAGAAGAGTCTTACCTGTCCCAGGAAGACCCACCTGCAAGATATAAAAGCCATACTTACCATTAATTAAACAATGAAGGATTCTTTGTACATATAATTCCCAACATTTCAGCCTACTCGCTAGTTATACTACACACCATAACATTTTAACTAAATGATAATTGGATATCAGAAGCGAAATACAGACCAGATAATAATCTTAGTAGGGAGCACTCTATACTAATCACTTATATCATGGGCACATGCTAATAGAAAGCTAGCATATTCGGGAATCAAAATTGACCATTGAAAAAATAATGATAATTGCATTCAAACATCAAGTCCTAATTAAAGCTCACCAGCAGAACACCACGGGGAGGACGAGCACCAAGTCGTATATACCTGTCTGGATTCCGAAGAAATTCCTGGCAAAGTAAACATCGGCACGATTTTAAGAAAACAGTAAGAAAGTTTTCCTCCCACAAGACCAATGATCCATTATTGATTTACAGTAAATTGAGGGGAGTGAAATCCACACTCCCCAAATTATAATCCACACTCCCACTTTCCATTTTTGGTAACTTAAATTTTGTCCTTAGTGGCTTAACTTTTGTCTTCTTATGAAAATATGATGACTAAAAGTAGAAAGTGGGAGTGTGGATTTCACATCCCATTGTATACCACAATTGAGTGTCAAATGATGACTAAATTGAGTGTCAAATTGCATACCACAATTTCCTCTAGCTCCTCTTTAGCCTCGTCAACACCAGCAACATCAGCAAAGGTTATTGCTTCCGAGGGTTCAGATGTTTTCGCACCACCGGAGCCCCCAGTTTTTCTATTCCTAATCTGACCAGCTGTATGCTGTACAAAGCACACATTTACCTTAGAACCATATGGCACAAGTTTCAAAGTACAAAAAGAAACAAAAGGTCAAAAAACATGACTCGCACCTGAGAAAAGCTTACAGGGAACCGGTGGAGAAGTCCTGCAAGCACAGCAACATAAAACAAAGCTATCTGCAAAACGCAGAGCCAATGCCAATATATTAGAACTTTAATGCATAAAGTACCATAAAATTATGTTACAATACACATTATGAAATATTGAGGATAAAAGTAGCCCAATTGTACAGCATCCTAAGGTTTAGTGGGGTCGTGGATAAGCTCGAAGTACTCATTTTCAGAGCATTAAAACAATACATATCATAACTGCTTATGATAACTACTTGTAACTAACCAGAGTGGTAATTTCACATATATTAACATTTCCATGGCTTGAAACTCACCATTGCAGAGTTCATGAATCCACCAGAGCGCTTATCCGGGGACCCAAACTCCACCTCATTCTCAAGCATCTTCTCATACGGCGTCTTGATATCAGTTGGCCTGGTGGTAGTATAAACCACCCTCCTCGTCGGAGCCACACTTCTTAACAAAGCCTCTGACTCCTGAAACTTACTAACACCACCACTATTCACCTCACTCTCCACCTCACCAGCGGGCTCCGATTTCAGCTTAAACATCACATGAACCCCATCAACCTCCACCTTCTGCACCTGGTTAGTATTTATCTTACTCAAAAAGTCACTATACGGCACACTAATAAACGTCGTCGGCGGCCTCGGGTCGGACCCGGGCAACGGGATTCCGGGCCGGAGCAACCGCATAACGAAAATCACAATCCCTAACTGCAACAACAGAATCCCAATCTCCTGAGCCTGCACAATCGGCTGCCACTTCCATTTCCCTCCTTTCGAAAACCACCAGCTCTCCTTCTTCTGCTTCTCTCCTCTCCTCTGATTCGACGCCGGCGGCGAGCTCGGTTTCGCCGCCGGCGTCTTGCCGTTCACACCTCCCTGCCCTTCCCCCGCCTCGCTCTTCTCGCCGGAATCGCTCTCCGGCCCGCTCGCCAAAACCCTAACCGTCCTCAACCCTCCGTTCCTCCTCCCGTAACCGCCGAAAAGCGCGAACCTTTTCTCCGATACCGTCAGAACCTTCGGGAATGGCGCCGCCGAAACGCAGCGTTTCGCGTCCGGGTTGAAAACCCTAGACTGAGATTGAAACCCGCGGAGGAAGAAGAAGCCCAATCCGTTATTCGGATTCGAATTTAAGCTGAACCTAGTATGGATTGCCGGACGTAAATACTCCACCGTCGATGACGTCATCCCGGAGCCGGAAGAAGAAGAAAAAGAAAATAAAACCCTAACGAATCCAGAAACCCAAATTCAAAAAGTTCATGTATTTATATATAGAGAGCTATAAATTTGTATACCCTTTTTCAGAATTTCAAAGAATTTCACTTTGTGAATGAAAGCTCTGGGCTTTTCTTGAGGTAAAGGTTGGGACTTTGGGTCACACAGAGAGGGGGGTAAAGAAGAAGGAGGTTTGAATTGGAATTTGGGCCGTTGGATGAGGGCGGGGGTTGAGATCTGAGCCGTTGAGTTTTGTTTTTGGGTTATTTTGAGGGACCTACCTGGTAACGCTATCCATTTTGGTGAGTAATGTTAAATGGGATCGTCTGTGTCGCGGGCCAGGAGGCGGTGTGGTGTCTGAGGTGTGTAGGGGTGACACGTGTGATGTTGCGCCACCAGTGTTTGCGATTTTGTGGCGGGGTGAGGAGGACCGCAGGACTAGGTTCATAAGTTTTGGACGTGACGATTTGTATTAGGTTATTGTCTTCGTACCTTATTCGACCTTAAGCGGCACAATATGATCTTCATTCTTCTAAGTCTTATGAGTCATGAATCATGATAACAACGACCTATGATCGTTAAAACTGGAGTGACACTGACTCGAGCAGTTTATATTTTATAATCATTATTTAATAAATTGCGTTATACAAAACTAGAGTGAACAATGGTAGTTCTGTAAGAGAAAAACAAGTAATGCGAATTAGTGTTAACTACCGTTCTAAATCATTTGGCAATAGTCAGGGGGTGAAGATGCACCTAGTGGTTAGGTGTCTAAGCAAGACATATCTAGCATACTGTCATCTAATGTTTCTTTGTCGATTTTCTCAAATAATCAAGAAAGTTGATCACCACCTAAAACGAATTGTATTAGGCTATTGTCTACATCACTAATGTTCCTAATTTGAACTTAGGCACCACAACATGATCTTCAAGTCTCATGGTAACAACAACTTATGATCGTTAAAGTTAAGTGACACTAAGTCGATCATTTTATTATCGTTGTTTAACAAATCATGTTATGCAAAGCCGGAGGCAAAAAAGGTAGTTATCTAGAGGATAAAAAAGGTAGTTACATATCTAGAAATGTGTATTATTGTTAACCAATGTTCTAAAATCGTTTGACAGTAGTCATGCGATGGAGATGTACCTAGTGGCAGGCTAATCATTTGTTTGAAATTTCTATTTTTATTAATTGTCAATTAATCGAGACGCTTTGGCCGATTTTTAGAACATATACGCTATGATATATACAGTAGATGAAACCAAAGCTTAATCCTTTTTTTTTGGTTGTCAAAGCTTAATCCATCTCATTACTCATATATTGATAGAAAATATAAAGGATTAATTTCAATTTACCTCTGAGATTTGAGGTTAACATCATTTCAGTCCTCATACTCTTAATTTTAAAAATTTATCTCTTAAAGTTTCCAATTTTTATAAATCAAGCCCAATTGCTAAACTTCCTTCCAATTTGGACGTTCAATGCTAGAATGAAATCTTAGAAAAATGGTCATAAAAGATGATTTATGTTGTTATACGACTATTTTAGCTTTTAAAGTGAGTTATGAAGTTAAAATTAACGTCTAAATTAAGCGGAATTTCAGCATGATTTTTGAAAATTGGAAATTTTAGGGGGGTAAATTTTCAAAACTAAGAGTATAGAAACTGAAATGATGTTAACTTCAAACTTGGGTAAACTGAGTTTAATCCAAATATAAATGAAGAAATAAAAGAAATATGATTGCCTAATCACAACCGAAATTCAACTTGAACCTAATGGACCTTGACCGCAAGCAATAGCATAACAAACAATAACCGCCAATTCTTGGAGACACCTGTTTGCTATTTTGTCCTTCTTGTGTCATATGAATGATGGAGGAGAAAGAAAGTAGAATAGAAGCTGAAGTAGTCCTACAATAAAGGATCTAACAGAGCCATCAGCCAAGCAAAAATTAAAATTCCTAAAATTGGAAAACCCAAATCCAGAGCTCCACCGGAAAACAAAGCATAGATTGTGATACTTCACCATTTTTGTGGCTCCTTCTTTCTTGTCAAGCTCTCCGTTTGTGATTCTCACATTCTCTTATGGTTTTCTACCAAAAACATCATCCCCCATTTCTAGATTTCTTGTTGCTGCCCTCTCATCTATTTGCTTCACCAAAACCAGAGTTTGTTTCTTTCCAGAATGCGGTTTTGCTTCTGATTGTACATATCTAAATTCCTAGTACTACTTCTCGAATTGTGCTAGGTTTGAATGTGTGTGTATACCTCATAGGTTCTTAGGATTCACTTAGCTTTTGTATTGGTTCTGTTCTTGTAAAGATTGTAGATATGGGTGTTGGTGCAGAGGATATACTAGTTTGTGTATGGAGGTTCCTTCACTTTTCGATGAGGACAAGTTCCATGTGCGCGCAGAACTACCCCTTTGTTGCAGGCGCCTTGTTATTCTTGTTCCTCCTTTATGCATTTTTCAATCTATTTGTTTTCTTCTCTCCATTTCTCGTCTGCGTTGCTCTTCTTCTTAGAATTTTTTGGACTTCTGGAGGACTGATAATCTTACAAGCCAAACAGAGGAGTGATCAGATGCAATGTAAAAAAACTGTACGAGGCGCTGCTGTTGCGAATAGAGACGAAAGCTCTTGTTTACTAAAGCAGAAGAGTAGACGAACTAATGTCAAGAAGATAGAATGGGATGCAAAGAGCGCGAAGGAGGGACTAGGCAACTCTTCATTGGCATCTCCTAATGATTTAGTTAGTAAAACTGTCTTGCTTGCAAAAGAAGCAAGGGCTTTGAATATGCGCCAGAAAGAAAGACCATTTAGTCATGGAGAGAGTTCTAATGCAAAAATGTCCTCGGTTGACTCCATTGTGCTTGATGATGGCCCTTCGATCCTAGATTCTGATCGAGATATCTTATCATCAAGCTCATCCGATGACGAGTCCGAAAAATTTGAAGGTGGTGGTAGGAAGGAAGAAGCAGCACAACAGGATGGGACTAAGGCTGTGCAGTGGACGGATGATGATCAAAGGAATCTGCTGGATCTTGGACTTTCCGAGATTGAAAGAAACAAACGGCTGGAGAGTTTGATTGCCAGAAGAAGAGCAAGAAAGTTATTCAAAATGCAGATTGAGAAAGGTCTTATTGACTTGGACACTATTCTACCAAATCAAATTGCACCCCTGTATATTGCAAGAAATAATCCTTATATTGCTGAAATGGACGGCATGGAAACACCTGGTTCAGCCCCTTCGGTAATGTTCCCAGCGAAAAATCCATTTGATCTTCCATATGATCCCTTGGAGGAGAAGCCGGATCTTAAGACAGATAGTTTCCAGCAAGAATTCACAGCAGTCACCCAAAGAGACATGCTATATTGTAGGCATGAGAGCTTCTGTTATGGTGCTGCTTACCACTTAGAGCCCATGTCAAAAGCACTAGATGGACTGGGGTTTTCAAGATTCAGAAGGCAAACAAGTAATCCAAACTTTTCATCTGTTTCCTCCTTCCAGAAATGCCTTTGTTAATTGTAATCTTCATAGCTGTAAGTTTTTTCTTGCAGGTTTGGGACCTCATGATAGGCGTATTGAAAGAATGTTGTCAAACAAAGGAGAGCATGACGAGCTTGTTGAAACACTTTTGGCAGTAGAAGCAAAAAGCATCTCCCATATTGACAGCATTTCTGAAGTTGTTGACAGTGAAGCTACAACACCAAATCAAGTAACAACTTCAGGGGAATCCAAAGACGAAAAATGTAGACAAAATGAAAGAGAGAATGATATTGAAGGAATGAGAAAGATGAGAAATGACCAAAATGTGGCTGTAATGGCTACTAGAAGTGAAACTGACATTGAGCAACATGTAACTGATGACAGCAATGATGAGTCTACCTCATCGGAAGAAGATGAACAACGGTATCCTGCCACAAAATCTGGATTCTCTCAACATACAGCATCAAAAGGGGGACGTGTTCCACCTAAACCTCTGAACTGTGCACTTCCTAGCCCATCAAATGAAAAGGGAAGATTGGAAGACCGTTTGTTTTATGCAGAGAGGGGTCCTTGTCACACTCCCACCTACTCTATCGCATCTGATTTACAGGTGGAGGTCTCAGACATTGGTTCACCTCCGCTGACAGTTGATGGAGCCAATTCGCCTACTGATCGGGAGTCACTGAACTTAGATGGGGACTTTGAGAGAGAGTATATGTGGGCAGCATCATCATCTCAATCATCCAGAACAGAAGAAAATGAATCGAAATTCAGAGACATGCGTGGCTTCAATGAGAAGGACTTAGCAAACATAGGATCTTTGGGAAACAGTAAGAACACCAAGGATGTTGCTGAATCCTCCATACATTTGCAACAGCCAGATGAACTAGATGACACGTACTCATTGTCATCTACAATGACAGGAATACAAGCAGACAGTAGAACCCATTCGATGAGTTTAGAGGATGTCAGGCTAGTAGTGGAAGAAGTTGGGCAGCTTAGCGCATCTGGTTTGTCAAATGCACCTTCACCTGTAAATCAAGTCGAAAAATTGATAATGGTCAGTAATTCTAAGCTGCAACCAAGTATTATAGTAAAAAAAAACTTCTTATATCCATTTTTTTCTTTATAAAAGCTTTATAAACATAAGTATCTGTCTAGTGATCATTAATTTTACTGACATCTCTTCCTGATCTCTTTGCATATAAAACAGGAATCATCATCTAATCCTCCTGATGAAATGACCAAGGTGAATGTTGCGGCTGCCAACACAATTGATGATTTGAAAGATGAAAAACAGATTAAAGACAGAGATGGTGAAGCGAAGAGTAGCACTGTTGGAGAATTGAGCAGCAAGGAGGGAGATTCTATAAATCTTGCGATACAAAAGGAAAATAAGAACTTGAATAATACTGAAGGAGATCTTCAAAAGGTAACTAAAAATGAGGGCAACAAAGACATGTTAAACCCAATTGACGCTATAAAGACCTCTAATCCAAATCAAGACAGTAAAGCTCAGCAAAGTACTTCACAAATTGATGTTTCTGAGAAAATGCAGGCTTCTAAAGATCCCATTGCATCAGCTGTACAGAAAAATTTGGCGACTCAAGAGGTTTGTGACTCCAAAATGACTGAATTACATTATTAGAAAGAAAGTCAATTCTCAATGATGCTACTGAACCTTGATATATCTTTTCAATAAGAAATATAACAATATTGACTAAAAAACTAAAAAAACCCACCAAGAAAAGAAGAAAGAAACACCAAGCATTAGAAAAATTGATAAGCAGTTCATTTCTTTTAATTCTTTCAATTTGCTACAATCTATTCTAATAACTCAGCTTAGTCAACCATAAATCTCAAATATCAATAAACAAGCGTTCAATTAAATTTTATGTCTTCTATGTTTGATTCTCTACTAATAAGATCTCAAAGTGTGTGGTACTGAAATCACAATTCATATAAACTGGTTGGACTCATTTAGCATTTTCATATTCAACAGGAAAATTGTAAACCTCCGGAGAAGTCCACTGACGAATCCAACATTATACTCAAAATACAAGCCCAAGATGTCTCACAAAAAGGAATGGATACTGCTGCAGAATTGAAAATACCAGCTGAAGTAGTCGGGAGTGTATCCCAAAAGGCAACAATGGCTAATGCAGAACTGAAAGAAACAGACAAGAGAGAAAATGTAAAGCAAAACGAAACAGAGCCAGCTCTAGAATTGAAAAAACCAGTAGAAGAAATTGCAAGTGTAATGCAAAAAGCAGCAGAAGAAATTGGGAGTATATCAGAAAAGGCATCAAAGGCTCCTTCAGAAGTGAAGAAACCACCTGAAAAAATTGAAAGTGATTCAAAAAAAGCAACAGAGGCTCATGCAGATTTGAAAAAAGAAGTTGAACAGGTAGAAAGTGTATCACAAAAAGCTACAATGGTGGCTCCAGATTTGAAAAGACCAGCTGAAGTTGGAAATGTATCGGGAAAAACAGCAGAAACTACTGCAGAGCTGAAAAAATCAACTGAAGAAGTTGGGAGTGCATTGCCAAAGTCAATAGAGCCTTCTTTAGAGTTAAAAAAATCAGTTGAAGAAACAGTAGGTGTTTCGCAGAACGCAGCAGTGGCTCCTCAAGATGTGAAAAAATCAACTGGTGTATCAACTGAGGCTCCTTCAGCAGAGCTGAAAAGATCAGTTGAGGGCATAGCAAGTGTTTCACAAAAATCAGCTGAAGAAAGTGGGAACGTGGCAAAAAAAGAAACAGAAGCTAATGCAGATGTGAGAAACAAAACTACAGAGGGTCTATCAGAGGTGAAAAACCAAGCTGATGACACTGGAAGCTCAATGGAAAAGGCCACTAAACCTGCTTTAGAATCGAAAACTTCAGATAAAGAAACTGGAGGCGTATCAGAAATTGCAAGAGGGGATACTGCAGAAGTGAAAAAATCTGCTGTAGATATTGGAAGTGTATTAAACAATGCAACAGGTGCTAGTGCAGAATTGAAAAAACCATCTGAAGAGATTGGAATTGTGTCTCAAAAAGAACCAGATACTACCGCAGAATTGAAACGACAAGCTGAAAATGGAAGCATATCACAGAAAGAAGTAGAGACAGCAGCAGAACTTAAAAAAACTGTTGAAGAAATCGCAAATGTGTCGCATAAAGCATCTGAGGTTGTTGCAGACCTGAAAAGTCCAGCTGAAAAAAGTGAAAATGTATCTGGAAAAGCCAAGGAGGTTGCGGCCATGTTAAATAGCCCAGCTGAAGAAACTGGAAATGTTTCACAAAAAGCAACAGAGGTTGCTGAAGAAATGAAAGAAACAACTGACGAGATTGGAGCTTTAGCACAGAAGGCAAACGAGGCTGCTACAGAATTGAAAAAATCAGCTGAAGAACTCAGTAATGCATCGCAAAATAATCATGAGATTCCTGCGGAATTGAAAAAACCAGTTGAAGAAATCAAAACATGACGAACAAATTATTTGAACATCGATACTGGAAATGTATGACAAAATTCAGAAAGGTAAGCAAGATATATGAGTTTTACATTTCAGTAACAATTTTACTTTTGGACAAGCAAGCAACTCTTTACAAACTTCATTATCTTTTGCTTCACATAGGTACATTTCATTCGTTCTGAACAACCACACTCTAACGTATACAAACTTTGTTAAATTGAACAGGAACCTGAAGATTCTCCCAGGAAGTCCCTGAAGAGTTGTTAGTGAAGTTAGTGATCTCAGTAGCAAGTGACAAGGAAGACGTACCCAGAAGAAAGTCTATTTAAGGAAGTGAAGGTGAAGCTGTGGACTTCACACATTCATCACAGCCAGTTAAAGCAGATCGGCAACATGGAATAGCCTCCCAATCTGTACAATACTACAATGTGAATCCAAGATCAATGGAAGTTGTGCACAAGCGGTTGATTCATCTTCAAAGTAGACAGTAAAAAGTAATTTCCCCATGCAAGCAACTGCAGTAGAGGGATAGTAAATATGACATGCCATCACAGTTTCACCTGATTCATATGAATTTAAAGAAGAGAGTAGAGTAGGAAAGCTTTAAAAGCTAATGTAACATGTACAAATTCATTTTCCATTTCCCTCTTTTGTAGATATGTACTTTGTACCAAGACATAATTTATCCCACACTATAATAAGACAGAGAATGAAGCTTTCACTTTCAAACTACCATTTATAAAAAGAACCAGAATTTCTCATAGACAAGCTGTGTGCTCTTAGTCCTTCCCTATCTATCTATGATTGAGAAAAATTTGCCCAAATTACCCTCCAGAAAGTTAGTTTTGACCTCCAATCATTTGGGGAGAAAGCAAGAAAGTTCGGTTGAATTGTCCTAAGCAAGAAGATGATGAAGGTAGCCCTCTACTACTACCTACCCACTTCACAGTTCAAAATGATGGGTCTATAATAATGGAGCAATGCAACTCTAGCTACCCACTTCTCTAAGTTCCAGATTCTCTTACCTGGGTTTTCTTGAACTCAAAAGATGGAAACAGCTGAAGACTTGAACTGCATATACAGAAACCCAAATGAACCCATTGAAGCTCGAGTGAAGGACCTCCTTTCTCGCATGACTTTGAAAGAGAAAGTGGGCCAGATGACCCAGATAGAGCGGCGGGTCGCCACCCCTTCTGCCATTAAAGACTTCCACATCGGTATATCCGAACTCTGTTTCTCTGTCTCTAATGTTTTATATTGATTACGTCATTGATGATGATGATGTGTTAGGGAGTGTATTGAGTGCTGGAGGGAGTGGGCCGTTTGAGAATGCTGTGTCAGCGGACTGGGCCGATATGGTGGACGGGTTTCAGAGGTCCGCAATGGAAACCCGGCTACGGATTCCGATGGTGTATGGGATTGATGCGGTTCATGGGAACAACAATGTGTATGGTGCCACCATTTTTCCTCACAATGTTGGTCTTGGGGCTACCAGGTTAATTTACTCTTCTTCTTCACTCGGTTTGTAGTAAATGGTGTTTGATGCTTGTTTTCTTGGGTTTTGTAAAAGAAATGTGGGAGAATCATTCAAGTTGAAAAAATTAAATCCCTATTTGTGACTTGTGAGTGTGAGTGTGTGATGATCAGTTTTCATTTTCTGTTGTTGTTGTGTGTTATGGTGTTGTCCCTATTGATACTTTGCTTTCACGTCAAGTAAAATGGTTATAGAAACAAAGGGGATTTACAGTGAGTCAGTGACTGATTATGATCCAACCTTTTCGAGAGATTATCCCCTTCTTTGACCCTAAAATTCTGAATTATGTGACAGAGATGCGGATCTGGCTGAGAGGATTGGTGTGGCAACTGCTCTTGAAGTCAGGGCGAGCGGCATTCAGTACACTTTTGCTCCCTGTGTGGCTGTAAGTCATTATGGATATATGTAACCAGTTCGTTAGATTGCTATGTAATTCTGTAAAATGTTTGTTAGCCGGAGAAGATTGCTGTGGTACTGGTGTGACAATTAACAGAATACTAAAATGCAGCTTGTGTTGATGATTAAATTAGGCTTTTTCAAAAACTAAATTGATTTAACAGAATACTATTGTGGATGTGGAGTACTGTATTAAACTTGGCATTTGATATTATCAGTATATTCATGTGAATGACAGGTATGCAGAGATCCCAGATGGGGAAGATGCTATGAGAGTTACAGTGAAGACACTGAAATTGTACGAAAAATGACATCCATTATATCAGGCTTGCAGGGGAAGCCACCCCAAGGACACGAAAATGGCTACCCTTTTGTAATGGGAAGGTAGAAAGGACTTATCTGTACTTCATTTGCTGAATAACTTCCGTTTTATCTGAATATGTTAAGTAATACATGTGAATCCTTAGTAATCTTCATTCAAAGAGACTGGAATTGTCTATTTGTTTCAAACCTGCCAATTAGAAAACAGAAAAAATGAACTAAAGAATACTTGCTGGAGATTGATGCACTCAGACACCAATGAGATTGTTTTCTGAAAGTTCTTCTCCATAGATACCGATATCAAGTAAACTATGTCATCAGAGATCTTGTGTACTCTTGTTCATATCTCTCAACGCATTCATCCCTTGATGAATTGATATTGTATTCCAATCTAAGTCATACTAGTTATTCTCAAGTATCCGAAATTGATTCTTCACTTTTCATTCTTTTTATTCCAGAAACAGCACAATTGCATGTGCTAAGCATTTTGTTGGGGATGGGGGTACGCATAAAGGTCTGAATGAGGGGAATACCATATCGTCTTATGATGACTTGGAGAGGATTCATATGGCACCATATCTGGACTGTATCTCTCAAGGAGTTTCAACTGTCATGGCATCTTTTTCCAGCTGGAATGGAAGTAAACTACATGCTGATCGTTTTCTCCTCACAGAAGTGCTGAAAAATAAGCTAGGTTTTAAGGTAAAAAAATCAGATCATTAAAATAAATCCAGTGAAGAATATGAAGCCAAGAATTTACCCATACCCTATTCATCCTTATTAGTACAAGATGTACGGTTTTTTTTTTTTTGGCAGTACTTTTTTGTTACTTAACTGTGAAATTGACTATTTTCCTCCAAAGTACATTAGTATTGCTATTTGATGTTTTTCTAATAGTAGGCATAGTAACAGAACCAGACATTTGATAGAAAATATGTTGCTTCACACATTGATTGATTATAGTAGATAACTGTGCTCCTCGTATGGTTGTTCATGATCAATTTTGCTAACATTAGAGTGATATAGAAAACTTCAATAAATCAACGTACAGTGGCACATTTTTCTTTGGTATCAGTTTATTAGTGTAATTACCGGTTAAAGTCTATATGTCCTGATAAATAACATGGTATGCTCTGCTGCAGGGTTTTGTGATCTCTGACTGGGCAGCACTTGACAAAATTTGCGATCCTCCAGGGTCAAACAATCGCTTCTGCATTTTGTCTGGCATTAATGCCGGAATTGACATGGTACCTATTGTAGTCCGGTTTTGAAAGCCTAAACTATTTGTTGCTTCCTTGGGTGTTACTATGTTCTCTAATTGAGAAAGTATGCAGGTTATGGTGCCATTTAAATTTCAACAATTTGTGGAGGATTTAGTCTATCTAGTCAAACATGGGGAGATACCAATGTCCAGAATAGATGATGCTGTTGAAAGAATACTGAGAGTCAAGTTTGCTGCTGGTCTTTTCGAGTATCCCTTTGCAGATAGGTCTTTGCTTGACATAGTTGGTTGCAAGGTAAATCTGCAAACTCAGCCTGTGTTATGTTTACTTCATTCAGAAACGCATACTTTGCATATATCATTTGAAGGTTTCATATGGGGCATTTATCCAGTAATACTACTATTTTGAGGCATTAGTAGACAATTCCGATGCTTTAACTTTACCGGCCATCTTACATAAATGCCCCAATCAGTTTGATACTTGATATATATTTTTTACTGAAATCACTATATGTTTTGTAGCCGCATAGAGATTTAGCACGCGAAGCTGTCCGCAAGTCCTTGGTTCTATTGAAGAATGGAAAGGACCCAAAGAAACCTTTTCTTCCACTAGACAGGAAAGCTAAAAGAATTCTTGTTTCTGGAACACATGCTGATGATCTTGGATATCAGTGCGGAGGATGGACAGCTACTTGGGATGGGAAAAGTGGCAGAATTACAGTTGGTATGGAATGTTTCTATTGAATGCTCATAATCACTATTGACATTTCCTTAGTCGAAGACTTCATGACCCTAGGTCCTTAGGATTTTGCAGTCAATTTATTTTGAATTATTAGAACCAAAAGTATGTAAATTTTTTGAGTCCATCATAAAAAATAAATAAATAAAGGTTGCATAGGCCTGTATTTTTGTATCTGCTAAATTCAGAAATGTGTTACTACTTAAATCATTGTACTCTCAGTAGTCACCTTGACCTTAAACCAAAACTTTATTTGGAGTGAAAATTAGTCTTACAAAGAAAGTTTTCCTGGTAACTTTTGCTGTAATTCTGTAGAGGACAAGAATTCATAGATTGTGAACTGTCATGTTACACAGGGAAATTTAACTCATTGGATATTCTCATTTCTGAACTCTTTGTAGGCACAACCATCTTGGAAGCTATCAAGAAGGCAGTTGGAGAAGAAACAGAAATAATTTATGAACCACATCCATCAACAGACACCTTAGCACGTCAAGACATCTCTTTTGCAATTGTAGCTGTTGGTGAAGATCCATATGCAGAATTCACTGGTGACAGAGCTGACCTTGTGATTCCTTTTAATGGACCTGATATCATAAGCTCAGTTGCGGACAGAATCCCCACATTGGCGATTCTGATATCTGGAAGACCCTTAACTTTAGAGCCAAGTCTCCTCAAAAAGATGGATGCTTTCATTGCTGCTTGGTTGCCTGGTAGTGAAGGAGAGGGAATTACAGATGTTATCTTTGGAGATTATGACTTTGAGGGCAAGCTACCGGTGACATGGTTTAGAAGTATTAAACAGCTGCCCTTAAATTTTGGGAGCAACTCCTATGACCCGTTGTATCCTCTCGGCTTTGGATTGACATACAACAAGGATAAAGCTACACACAAGATAGATTTGATGGCCGAGGCATTGTCAAGTAATATTGAGTAAGCCAAGTTCATTAAATCTTTACAAGGCTATTAAGCAGAACGGCTGTTCTTGAATGAATGCCTATGTTGATGTCAAAGGTGTCTGTGCTCAATTTTCATGTGTATTAATTGAATAAAAAATAAACCAATTTGTACATGATCATCTGTGTATATGTGAGATGTTTGCTGAGAATGTATGTGATCACCTCAATGCACAATAGTTAAGTTGTCATATTCTCTCATGTTAGTAAAGTGAAACCAGGAAAAGGATTTGTAATCTCCTAGTCTCAACTAAAGCCTCAGATCCCAACCAATACTGTTGACACTGTCACAACAGTACGTCTTATCTGTTATACCGTTTTCGCTTTGTCTTATTTCTGTTCAAATCAACTGTTTCTGTCATTATATGATTCTGTGTATGCATAAACTATTGTTATGCAGATATGATGCATCTTCTACTTTCCGACCTTCCATATTCTTTTCTTTGATACAAAACTTAAGCCCCCACAAGAGTTATTCCCAGATCCTAGTGGGCCAGTGAAGCAACATACAGAATCAACAGCCACTCCTACATTGAATTCCCTACTGAAATTTATATATATTAAAGTGCATCGAGCTAGTAACATTTTGAGAGATAAGAATCAGAACATAGCACAGAAATTGCAGAGAAAAGAAGACCAGCCGAAAGTTGAAGCTTTGTGGTTCTGCTGTTCTTCAAGGTGTTAATCAAACTGGGAATAAAGTGGTATAGAGAGTGCTTTCAAATGCAAGTTGCAGAAAGGCTTTTGAAATATATGGTAGATCAGTTGTGTCACTTGCTGTGGAAATTATGACTAGAATGACAATTTTACCCAGGTTGGCCTGGAATCTTTGCATATAGTGGGATGGGAGGACTGTACAGAAATGTGTCCCAATGATAGGGGCGTTTTGCTTTTCATGGTAGAAGCAAAAGAAAATTTGGTACAAGCTAAGTAGATAAAAACAGCACAGTACAAATTGATCACTGTCATTGTTTGTCAGTTTGCATAGTAACAAGTATACTCTGAAATAGTGAGATTGGTTTGATAACGACCTTGTTCTTTGTTTTTTCAGTTGAAAGTGGGGGGAGAAGATAGAGTTGGATAAATGATAGAGATGAATCAGATGATGGAGGTAAAGAAGACAATGAGGATAAATAGAACTTAAAGTCCTAAACTAATCCTAAGAAACTATATATCATCTAAAACACTGTAATGTATACTTTGTAGTGAGAGATTGAGATAAATTCTACAATAATCTTCATTGATAATGACAAGGACGTCACTTTTAGATGCATTTACATGAAGCATTCTGAAAATTTACCAGAAAACAAAAGCATATCCAATAAGACAGCTACAAAATAAAAGCACTTTGATAATAACATCAAGCAAACCATTAGTCTGTTGGACTAAGTGACAAGCTTGCTGGTGACACTACCTTAGCATCAAAACCAAAACCATTAGTGCAATGCTTCAACTAATTACATTACAAGACCTTGATCTTAATCCTAACCTGATACCTCATGACCTCTCTACAGAAGTATGGAGCTTTACTGGTAGGTGATAATTGCTGATCTCTTCACTCACTAGATGTCAAATATTAGTTCAAAGTTGCACTCAATTATGAAGAAGATTCTTGTTCCAAATAATAAAAGAGGGAAGGAAAAGATACAAGTCAATGAGATTTTCCCCACCAAAGAGAATCTCAAACCCCATTGTAGTAGTGAAATACCAAATTATAATATGTAATGACCAAGACAAAGGTAAAGAAGTCTTTTCTGTTAATGAAAAAGCAACACAAAATTTGTCTCCAAAATTGGTGTCACAGGTCTAGTTTAGATTTGATTAGAGCACTATGAAGGCATGAAGTCTTTCTAACATTTTATTTAGTTGGGTAGGTGCCGTACACTAGGAATCAGCAAAATCATGCTCAGAAAACCAAATCCAGGAGAGAGGGAAATCTTGAAAGAGCTTTACACAAAAAGAAGAACCACAAATTAAAATACAATACCAGGGTAATCTAATCTAATATCTTACTCTAAATGCTATATAGTTTTATAATTAAGTAGCTAATCATCACTCCTAGGAGGGATCTTCTTCTTTCCAATTATAAGAGGATCTCTTACAGAAAGAAAGATTACCAAGCCAGAAAAAGTTATTGAAGCATATGATTCTTTCATTAGTGCATGCAGAGTCAGCATTTGATCAAAGTTCTGAACTTTCATGGTCTTTCCTAGTCAACTTGGCCATTTTTTTTTTCTTTGTGAAAGTTAGTTTAGGGACACAGACTAAACAGTTAAAAGTGGGCTAACATAGAACTTATAATTTGGTTGAACTGTATAACTTACCGACACAGCGAATAAGGTTCGTTTGGCATTGCTTCCGAAACCGTCAAAAACCCTTTGACAGGATTCAATAGAAATTAGTTACAAGTGATTTGTGAATTACAGCAGAAAGGGATCAACCCTTTTGTTAGAAGTTAGAACATCTTCACGGCTTCACCAAAGAATCCCAAATGGCTCTTAGATTGACCCAACAGTCATATGGGAATATGGGACGCTTATAGTATTTTTTTTTTTTTGTCATTTTGGTTTTGCTGTTATCAACTTATTATAATCTGGTGCAAAGTCTAAGCCTTTGTGGCAGAATCATTAGTCATTTGACTCCAAATTCATATATAGTAAATCTCTGAAGATCCCATTAGTATTACAGATTTACATTTAAATTATAGTTTATGTTACTTAAACATATCACAAGCCAAGCTACAGTGAAGAAGAAGATGCTTATCTTGATTATGCCCCTTTTATTTCATATTCCAGGAGAGCTTGGAATTTCATGTCTGCCAGAGGATTGAAGATGCATTTTATCTCAGTGAATTCCCACTTTCATTTCTTAAGGTATCAAAATAAAGAGGCAGTCAACTGTTCAGTGTACCAGACTTGGAAATGTACAGCAGTTTCTGTCATATATGCTCTTCTTGCTCAATTTAGATGCCTTACAGAAATATTCATCTGAAATCAGATAACGGAATATGAGATCCATAGGGTGCAATAAACCACAACAAAGGGTTCTGAGATGCTTCAACTCAGTTTTCATTCATATTCCATAAGTTGAAATTCCAGGATTTGATCCTGTTCCCCCTTCCAATACTTTAGACTAACTCAAAGTTCTGAATTACATATTCACAAGAAACCATGAAAGCAAAAACAAGACTCAGATATAGCGCGCCCCGCTATACTAATGAACTAAAAGACCATAATGTGACATAAATCCTGCGGATGATTTAGTAGACGAGCTGCTAGAGCATCATCCATGCAGGTAGTGGTGTGCGGATTGCATCTGAAAAGCCAAATTCTGAGGTGCATAGTATGACTCATGAACTGAACTTTTGTTTAGTCCATAAGAACCAATCCCATGAGTATTGGACATGAACAAGTTCCCATGAGCCTGACCAAAAGCCATGTTTGCTCCATTGCCGCCCTGTTGCCACTGGAAAGGCGGAATCCTAGCAGAATTCGGCTGCTGAGAGAAGGCAGAAGAATGGTGGTGATCCGGAGAGGGAGGCTTGTTGTCTGGAGATGGAGTTCTGCAGGTGTCACCGAGATTCACAGTTGTTATATCATGTATGCTAGCTCTTCTCTTGTCTTTCCCCCCTGAATGCTGCCTGATAAAGTACTTTTGTGCATGACTAGCCACCTGAGTCGGGGTTCGAGTCACCACAAAATTCCGAGAAATGTTCCTCCAGTCCCCTTTGCCGTACTTCTTCAGTCCCATTAAAAACAGCCTGTATGCACGCAATCATCAAAACAATGCCAAAATATAAAGTGAAGCCTAAAGCACAAACAACTCGAGCCCTCTTCATGTTTGACATTGCATACATGACAATGTTATCAGTTCAAGAACCAACTATTCACAAATTCAGCATGATCACTAATGCTTTACCATTACAATCAAAGCTAAAAATGAAATCTAAATTAGGAAACTTACTTGTGCTCATCCTCTGTCCAAGGAACTCCTTTCTTTCTTTCGTGATCAGCTGGTCTAGTTGATGAAGATTTCTTGCCACCAATCCCATAAGTTTGTTTGAATCCAATATCATAGCCATGTCTATTCACCCATTCCAATGTGAACGGAGAGGTACCATATCCCGGAATAGGAACTAACCCCGCTTCGATCTTCCCCACATCAGCTTCCAACTCCTTGTACTGCTGCACCACATCCCCTACAGTCTTCCCAGGTATCATCTCCGCCACCTTGTGCCACCTGTCCGGCGTATCCTTGTCGTGCAACGCCAAGGCGTTTTCGAACATCTTGTTCTCCGCAGGAGTCCATTTCGCGCTCTTGGTCTCCTCAGGGAGCCAATTGGAGTCAGAGAAGTAAGATGAAGGGGAGAGAATTCCCATTTCCAACTTCATAACACCAAATCAAGTAAGCTCCGAATTCACAGCATTAGAATTTTGGGGATTGGAAACAGAGCAGGGAGAGATGAGGAACAAAGTGTACGAGAGGAAATGCAGAAGAAGAGGTGGAGGTTTGAGAATGATAATATCAGTGTTAAATCAAGGGGGCATTTACAAAAGGAATCAGAATACCTTTATCTGTATAGGAATCTACAAAAGACCCACCTTTCCGAAATTCAAAGGAATTGTGTTGAAAATAATATTAAAACCCAAAACTCCAAGATAAACCCCCAGAACCAATAATGGGATCTGAACCCATTGAAGCCTGGGGAAACCACAGACAGAGAAAAGGGATAAAACCCAACTGGATAAACCTTTTCAAACAGAACAGAGTTGTATCTGCAGCTTCTTGTACCTCTTTGGAAACCCAATTAGGAAAACTAAGGAAGAGAAGCAATAAATGGGGGAGAAGGCAATAGGGACAGAGAGTGAGGGAGGAATGGAATGGGAGAAAGTAGGGGGAAGATCTCTTCTTTCTTCTGTTTTCCTTGAGGCCTGAGCAACAAAGAAAAGAGAAGAAAGAAAAAAGTGAGTGCCTGAGCTATCAATGGAAAGAGAAAGGGAAATATTGAAGCTTCAAAAAAGCAAAGCTTAGCATAGCCAAGCTTGAAGAAATGAATCTAAATTTTTGCTAAAATCATTGAAGAACAAGAGGGAAAGAGGAAGAAAAGCAGAGTTTGGACTCAGAGGTGGGTTGTTGTGATTGGATAGCAAGAAGTTTGTAGATACTGAAATTTATGGGAAGAAAATAAAGAGTTTCCTATTATAATAACACTCTTTTTTTTTTAAAAGCATTATAATAACACTCATGCTCTGTTATGTTTCTATTTTCTTTTCTTAATTAAAACACACTTTATTCCATTTTTCTATATAAAAAAATATTCTCATAATGTTTAAATATTTGACACTTGACTTATATTTTGAGTGAATAAAAAAACCATTTTATAACCATCTAGTGTGGTAATGTTAAACGACCGACCTATTATATAATCGTATGTTTAACATTAAATTCTCAACTCCCATTAGTCTGTAGTCAGCGAATTTAAGGCATTTTCGGTGCAAACGCGGCAGTACATTTGTCTGTCTTTATAGGAATACCTTTATAAATATCAATTTGAATACTGATTGAATAAGTTTGTTACTACCTTGCTAACTTATCCGAGGTAACTTACTACTCCGCTCTTGATAAAAGAAAAGAAACAAACTTATAGTTTAGAGAGGAGAGATAATTTTCACACCCCTTGAATTTTAAAAGAGTGTAATTAGTAAGTTTAGACGAAAATGAGGTGTGCACTTTGAAAAATAATATTTAGGTCTCACTTAATTTAGATATCGTCTTACACTTGGATCATTATATCAGATCTTACTGTAAATCGTCACGTAAATAACTTGTTATAAATTTGACATTTTAATTTATGAATATCATGTGATTTGAAAGGTACAGAATTAGCCTCAAAGGCTCAAAAATAAGTACTTGATAAATTTTAACCAAAAATAAAAGAAGGATCATACAACAAATAAAGTTGCTCGTATACTAGCTCATGATGCTCTAAGTTTAAGTTGTAAATACCCTATATTTACATGTATCATCTCTATATGTGAAAAGATTTTTGAACTTATATCAAACCGAACTAGCAATTCTTTCATTTTGCTAAAAAAAAAGAAAAAGAACTATTCAATTCATACTCTGAACGAAAATATTATTTACCTAGTGGGTTGGCTTAGTAGAAACATGTTAGACTGAGCATTTCCAATAGAGTTGTTAAACATGAATTTTAGCCAAATATATGTATTTTTGTAGCAAGACTCAACTACAGCAGAACAGCTAAAAAGAAGTTAAGTTTAACTATTGTTAAGATAGATTTATCAATTAATTCAAGAATTAAAACTAAACTTAGCTAAAAATTAACCCACACTACTGAAGATGTTTTAAGTGAGAAGAACGCTGCAAAGGTTAATCGGTGTCTAATTTAAACCCCCGACTTGTGAAAAGACATCCCAAAGGACCCAAACAAATTATTTCAAATAAATCAATTTAAATGTCGAAAAACTGAATAACTATTGCTGTATTCCTGCTTTTTCTCTTGTGGCAAAATACCAGCCGCCAGATCTAAACTCAGATTAACAGAAATGATTACATGTACATGACTAGATTTGCTCCCATAAATCATTTTCAAACTCTTTTTACAGTTGCAACATCGAGTGGGGGTTTGGGGCCCACATCCTGGCTTTACCTCACTGCCAAGACTCTCATTGGCCACTCTCCTATATAATTGCAAAGTTAATGAACTCGATGACCGCATCCACACGTGTCATGACTCTATTCGCTTTAAATGGAGGCAACTCCTGAGGGGTCCACCACAGAAACTTAATATTACAGACTGGCCAATGAGCTGTATCCACGTAAAGAAGTGTCACAAGTCATGGACCCGGGTCTTTCGTGACCCGTCGTAGGTGATCGCAGCCTCCTCCCGCCAACCACCGCCCCTCAGCTCACTTATTATTCGTTTCTTTGCCTGGCTAGTGGAATTGAAAAAGAGTGATGCCGTGTCCACTCTCTCGTCGGGGCGTGGACATTGCTCCAGAATCTCGAGCTGCTTATAGTCATAGAAAGCCCGGAATTTGGTTGTTTGCATACCACGTATGATACACGCGTGTATGGTGAGGATATTGCTTCGTGATTGAATTGCTCTATAATAGAACCAGCACAGCCGAGAGGTCCCCGTCCGATGTGACCAACTGCTCCACGCTATGTCATTCTCATATTTTCCCACTCTAGTTTTCTCTAGGAAGAATCTAATAGGACGCACCCCACAGTTGTTATCCGTGGTCGCTCACGTTTACGGCGTGAACGTGAACGACCATGAAAAATTGTATTTGGATGAAATTTAAACGTGAGCGACGATGAAAAATTGTATTCGGGTAAAATTTTAGGTGATGTCATCATTCTCATGTAAATGAGCAACTATCAGCCGTTACATGTGGATACATGTCTCGTAACAAGTGTTGAATCAACCATTTACCCAAACATTAAGTAGGTTGATCCAGGCGCACCTTTTGGTGGGACTATTATGGTACGATTTTGCTCTAGCCACTAGTCCGACTTATGTTTGTTGGCTACTGATGAGCACTCTAGGCATTTGGAATTGATAAGAATGTGAAATAGTACTATAGTCACTAAGCCAACCTGCTTTCGATATTCCTATTTACATTCGAGTACATTAGCGACTAATGACTAACTTTTCAAAAACTATAATGTGCTTAGGGTAACTTTCTTTTGACAATGTGTGTCACCTTGATGCATGTCTATATCTTATACGGGGTCTTCCACTTTATAATCATGATTATTAGGGGGTGAGTAGATTAGTGATAATAGTCCATCATTCCCTTCTGATTATGCAGTGGGTTATTATCCTATTTAGTTATTAGTTAGGGCGTACTTTGATATAATCCAAAATCCAAATGGCAATGAAATCATTACCAGGGTCATTATCCATACTAATGATTGTTAACCCACGACTAATCTTTTGGGTTAATTTCATCCTGGGCTGTATTATATCGTGCAAGTAGCAAAGCCCACGTACAGCGGTAGCACCTTTTGGAATTTTTTCTTCTTCTTATTTACTTCTTTTTTTGGAAGATTCTTATTTACTTCTTTCTTATAGGTCCTTTGTTTTTTTGTTTTTTTTTTTCTTGAGTGTAATCTTTCTTTAGGTTTGAAAAGATAAATTCAGTTCTATGAAATATAAAAATCCAGTGTATCAAATGTTTTAACTGTGTGATCGATAACCATCTTGATATTTTGTAAAATAATAGAATGCAATTTAAGCTCAAAAATCACTTAACTATAACAAGTTGTTTGCATCAGGTAAATCTTTGCTACATGATGTAGAGAGTCCAACTATGGATTATTAGCTACATTGGACATGCACCAAACTACCGATACAAATATCTGGTATTAAAATGATTTATTGTTATGTTATTAACAGATAATAAGTCATAATATGGAGAGATTAACAACATACAAGTTGTGTTGCACTACGTAACACAATTTTAATGACTATTGTAACTAAATAAAAAGAAGATTATTCCTTATCATCATTCTCCCTATAGGTGAAAATGCTAAAGCGAGGGTGGAAAGAGGAAAAAACCATACTTTGACGCTCATTAATTCATTATGATACTCAAATAGCAGCCCATTTCCATTAAGGGATCCCTATTTTTGACCACTTTCTAGGGATATGGCATTATATCACTTCCCAATTGAATTTTACATCTCCACCATTCATATCTTAGGTCTATATGAGTAGATCACCTCTACAAAATTTCATATGATTTGGTGATCGTTAAGACTTTCAAAAGTTTGATTTAGTTTTAATGATTTTGAACGGTCCAGCTTATGTCAAACTAAAACCGTTGAAGGTCATTAAAACTAAATCGAACTTTTGAAAGCCTTAACGATCACCAAATCATATGAAATTTTGTAGAGGTGATCTACTCATATAGACCTAAGATATGAACGGTGGAGATGTAAAATTATAATCGGGAAGTTGGTGTAATGCCCTATCCCTATAAATGGCTTAAAATAGGAATCCCTCGTTGGAAGGGCCCTGGCTTAAATAGTATGGAAGATAATTATTAATTTGGATAGGAAAATGTAAAAGAAAATAGGATCAATTTACTGTTTTAGGTAAGATGCCAGTTGCAAATTGCATCACATGCAACACGGTTGTCTTTTTAATTGGTGGAAAACATGTTGTCGTTGTTGACTAGAGTGGTAGGGCATGCATGATCATCATCATCTCAAAGGTACCTCGAATCTCGCACCTTTAAAATTGAATAAATAAATAAGACAACGTGTCCATTAATGAGCCAAGGTCCCAATCTCCCGCAATAGCCCTCCCCTTCCTCTATCGACTCCCATAACATTGGTGTCGTTTCTGTTGGAGAATCACAACTTGGTCACTACGAGTTCAACAAAAGCTGAAAGAAATCGACTTCCAGTGTGATAGAAGCATTTCCAAATGATTATAACCCTCTCATAAGGTATTTCAAGATGGAAAATATTTGCGTCCGAACTAGTATGTATGTGTGCGTTCGTATTTTTTTTATTTACTATATTTTTGTTAATGTAAATCATGATCTTAACCGTTCAAAAGTTAAATTAACCAATAAAGATCACATCTGCAAAAAATCAATATAAACAAAAATCGTTTGCTCAGCTGACTGTATTAAACAAATGGATAGTTATGGTTGAAGTTAGCAGTCTCGTGATCAGCCGTCAATTTGTTTGATTCATTCAGCTGAGCAAATGTTTTTTATTTACATTGATTTTTTGCAAATGTGATATTCATTGGTTAATCAACTTTTGAACGATTAAGATCATGATTTACATTGGTAAAAGTATGTAAATAAAAGAGAGTCTGAACACACACGTACTTACTAGTCCGAACGCAAGTATTTTAATTTTTTTATGTGATAATGAAATAATATGTGGAGCTAACCCTATACATGTCTTTCATTGTTTCTCTGTCATGTCGAAACTCTAAATTTGACCTACTTCAGAATTCAAAAATCGATTGTTCATACTCTTTTGGTTCCGACCACTAGTTATGATTGTTGTCGATTAGTTGAAACCATTCGAATCGCCACTCATAATCATCTCATTTTGAGTTGCAAAGTCTAAAATCAGTAGCTTTCGAACTATTTCACAAACATGAGGCGACCTCTAACACATTGTGTTAAAATGACACTGTTGCTATCAAGATATTGGACAACCAATGTCGATCATCGACGTAGTTTGCAGTTACGGTTTAAAATCCAAATCAATGACATCATGTAAGGACTCCAGACTCCAAAGACCCTTGATTAGAATGAAGTCTAGCTTTTAACACCTTCACAAACACTATCAAGTATTAAACTAGTTTACTCGATTACTTATTGAGACATGCAAACAAGAAGATTGATGATATTGTACATGAAGAAACCTTGACTTTGGGCTCAAGGAATAGAACAAGTAATAATGAAATCAAGGCTGTCATATAACTAAACGTGATAGCTATTTGCATGCGTATGAGCTCACATTGGAAATGTACGAGGGTGGTATGAAGTCTGAAGTCTGAACAAACAGATTAGTATAGTTTAGATGGCAGAAATTATTATTTTTTGAGCTAATTTATGTATTTGAGTATCATTTCTCACAAAGCTAGCTGTGCCTTTGTCACGTATTCATTATTTGAATATAAGCCTTGCGCATGCACAGTTGCACACAGAGCATGGGGAACAAGAACAAAAAGAATACTATATTGAAGTAAGAGTTGTATGTTCTTGAGTTGTTAAACTAATCGACATTCAAATCAACTAATAATAAAACATGTTGGTTCCCACGTCAAGTATAAGATGGATAAACTTCATGTGCTCCCTTGTTCTAATTTGTATTCTGATTTTGGGTTTGGTTACGATTCCGGCATGGCTATAGGAGGATCGGAATACATGTTTAGCCAATAAGGTCATCTGCAAAAGACAAGAAGAAAGCACGCTAGCACAGGAGGTAATTGTTCTTGGATCTGCTTACCTTCCCGGAGGTGCCGTCACGCCACAACACGATAGGGAGAAGACAGTTGTTTTCTTATTTGTTGGCCTAATGTTCTTGTTGTAACGAACTCCATCTTTCTTTTCTTACTTACTGGCAAGTATGTCATAAACCAAATAAACTACTTTATAATCTCATGCAGCACCAAATATAGTTAATATTAGTATAACTTAAGAATGCCTACATGAGTCTAGGACAGTCTTAGAAATAAAAAAAGTAATATAGTCCTGAGTACCAAACGTACACTAAAAGTGTGGACATTATGAATTCTTATGGGAAGATGATGATTAGAGTTTTGGAGTTTAGAAGCATGTTGAGTAAGTGAACAAGGTTTGTCTAGAAGACACTACTTGCCAATTCTCATTTTTCATGACTAAATTGTGTGAATTAAGAAATTAGTTCAATAAAATTACAGATAATGATTATACATATTTAATGAAAAGTCACATATACATGTTAATTTGTTTGTTGAGACTATAGTGGGACGGTAACACGTACCCTCTATCATCCCCTCACTTAGTATGTTCGCTAACGCATCAAAACAAAAAGAGCAGAGTTAAGACTAGTTACTTTTCGATACTCTTTTACATTAAATAATTAAGTTATAAAACTCAATTTTTCTCTCGATGTCGACAGCATATATAAGAATATGATCTTGTATCTTAGTATCAAAAAATCCTCTTCTCTTGCCGATCTTAATATAGCCACATTGAACAGCCCGGGTATATTGGAGCCAATTGAATTGGGTAAACTACCGAGAACGGTGTTGGTTGGAAATTGGAACGGCGATGACGACGGCGACTCTCATATGAATTTCGAATCTGAAGCAAAGAAAATGGAGTAGCGCCAATAATTGAATTGAATAGAATAAAATAATGAGAAGGATGGTCGGGTCGGGTCAGTCGGCGCCCACCACCAGTTTGTTGCCAACTTGCCATTAAAGGAAAGATTCCCTTCATACGTTTCCCCCCTTTCCCTAAAAGTCAAAAAGTCACACTGTGTGTGATTGAGATTTGTGGCAACTCGGACTCCTCCTCTTGGTTTTATTAGCGCCTGCATTACCTCATCTCCCTTTAAAATATGAGCCCAACCACACTAATAATCATTCCCAACTCCTATTTTATATAGGAAATTAGCTGTAGATCTCATGCAATTTGATGTACATAGATAATAATTCCCTATTTTATTTTATTTTTGTGACAAAATAATTCCCAATTCAATGAATAGTTTTTTCAAGGTAAATACTGCCAAAAAAAAAAAATCGAAATTAAAGAAATGAAGGTTGATAATTGAAATATTGTTACTTGGTGTCTTAACTTTTTATAAATAGAACTAGCATGATTTGCTAAAACATCTGCGGAAAAGTTGGTTTCTTTGAATTATATTATTGTTAGAAAGAATTCCTATAGTTGACGTTGTGCCTATAAGAAATGCCACAAGTTGTAAGAACTATCAGTGTTTATGAACTAAAATCATCTTTTTACTTTAAAGTTGTAAAATGAGTCATTAAAATAGTACTTTTAGTTCTCAAAGTGATAACATGAGTGGTAAATATTCTTAATTACCACATAAGTCTTTTATATAGTGGTAACATGTGTTTTCTTTTAAAAAAATAAAATATGTCCTTAAAATAGTAAAATAAGTCATTCAAGTTGTAATAAAAATTAATATATGAATAACATTGACACACCATAAAACTAAATGAAATTAGGAAATTACGCTAATACGGTGTTACCGACCGATGACGGTAACATCGATAACCGATTGATGGACCAACTAAAATCATCTTTTTACTTTAAAATTGTAAAATGAGTAATTAAAGTAGTACTTTTAGTTCTAAAAGTGATAACATGAGTGGTAAATATTCTTAATTACCATATAAGTCCTTTATATAGTGGTAACATGTGTTTTCTTTTAAAAAAATAAAATGTGTCATTAAAATAGTAAAATGAGTCATTCAAGTTGTAATAAAAATTGATATATATATATATATATATGAATAACATTGACACACCATAAAACTAAATGAAATTAGGAAATTACGCCAATACGGTGTTACCGACCGATGACGGTAACACCGATAACCGATTGATGGACCAACTTTGTGCATGTTAGTATTGTTTTAGTACCAAGCACAAAGATATGAGGCTACTATTATCCAGGAAGCCCATACAAGAAGATCTGGTCGTTGGGCTACCTGCTGTGTGACTAGTTATGTGCACCTTGAGCCCTTGAGGGAAAGCCGGAAGATTTACCAGAACAAATTTTCATTAACCAAAAGAAAAAGAACAACAAATCCCTTGTTGGTTTTGATAATTAGCAGTATACCAAAAATTCCAGATTTACAAATAAAGACACTCAAACACAACTAAGCTAAACATTCAAATACATAATTCCAATGGTCTTATTCAACATGCAGGGCTGCTTCCTTTAGCTTGGATGCTACAAAGAATTCCTCCTATTAGTTTTGTCCGTTTTGATGACCTCTCTTGACCTTCCCATAATTTTTTGGGTCTGTATTTGTTTTGTACTTCCTTATATGCTTCGAGTTGATAAGAAATTCAGATCAATTTGGCATTAGTTTGTGTAGTGGTGTTCTTCATCGCTAACATTTGGGAAGATCACTTGGAGGCGGCAGAACAGACTCGTTGGGGCCTTTGCCATTGTCCACCACGAATGCCATCTTAAGCCCCCATGTTGTGTGAACCTCAAGATGACAATGCATAAACCATACCCCTGAAAAGAAAACATGAAAAACATGGTCACATACGACGTTATGTTATATCAAAAGTTTATTCTTGCCAGACAGTTCGACATGCTATGTCCGCAAGCTACCAATGTATGTTGGATATAACTTTGAAGATGGTTTACCTGGATTATCAGCCCTGAATCTGATAGCGGTCCATCCACCTGATGGCACTCCAACTGTGTTCCTCTCGACAGGGTCAATAAGGTTGAATATTTTCGGATCAGTCTTGGAGTTGAAATTTCCCAATCCCCTCCCCACCTCAAAGAAGTTGAACCCATGAAGATGCACAGGATGGTTTTCAGGGGCAATCATTCCAGTGTCTTGTAGCACTAGCTGCACTGTAGAGTTGTAAGCAAGTCTGTAAAGCCGAGTGCCCTTCATGGTCTGCATATTCGTTGGCTGCTGCGCTCCGGTATAGTTATAAGGCATCAAAGGGTTTCCGGGGAAATCATCAGTGAAAACTCCACTTATGTTGAAGACATGTGCTTGAAGGAGTGAAATCTTTGGCATCACAAACGTGACATTGTTAAGATCCGCCACCACTCTATTACCATTGGCACAACTAGGACAAGTCTGAAGCCCAAGGCTTACGGTGAACATCAACGAGTGATCAATTTTCAATGGCACCTTAGCTGGATAGGTATCCGAATTTAGGCTGCGAAGCGACTTTGTGAAGCTTGTGGCTAGGCGTGTGGCGTTTTGAGGAGGAGGGACGGTGAGAATGGTGTTGGTGCTTGCAAGGCTGCCTCTATAGTGCAAGGTAGCAGTTGCAGTCTTGTTGTCTACAGCTACCGTCGGATTGTCCATGAAAGGCGAGGCAGCAACCAAGTACTTGCCTGTGCTACGGTCTGCTGTTAGAAGGACGTTTGTAGTTTGACCAGGGGCTATGAGAATGGTGGTGGTTTCGAAGGGTTTCGTGTACACGGCGTCCACTTCAACTACGGTTAGTTTGTGGTTGGCAACCTTGAAGAAGAGCTCATCATTCAGTGCAGCATTGATGATTCTTAGTAAGTATGTGTGGCCTGGTTGTACTGGTAATTTGTACCCTCCTGCAGGCACATCAGATCATCAGTAGATTAGTTAAAAACTTGGATGCATGCATATTGAGCATAGTAGTTTACAATTTAAATAGACTTGTGCTAATGTATGCTCTGCTTCAGTAATGCTGAAGGGCTGTACTGTCGAAGCCCAATTTTTTTTCTTTTTAGAACAATTTACCGAACATTTTAATGAAGTTTCTTAGTAATACAATATGGTGTATACCTTGTGAGGAGCAGAGTGAGAGAGGCCCTGGGTGGCCATTAATTGTGTGAGCATCAGAAACATTTGGGGCTGCTCCAGATTTCAGAGCCTCATTGATAACAGCTTCCACATCTGATTTCCACCATTCACCTGCAATTTAAACGATAAGTAATTTTAAAAGCACACCCTTGAATTGAACTGGTATATAAAGGACATGGTACTCCTAGTCTCACCTAGAATAACCACAACTTCTTTCTTGGGTGCAGGAAAGGGATATGGGACTCCCAGCTTGGGTAAGACGACCAAGGCGCCATAGACGGTAGCCCTGAGCCAGAGGATGTGTGCATGCCACCACAGTGTGCCTCTCTGGCCGGTGACGGTGAAGTTGTATACGTACTGTTGTCCAGGTTGAATTGGGCACTGAGTTATGTACGCAGGTCCATCAGCCCAGCCATTTCTCAGTTGTCTGATCCCATGCCTTTCATGCCAACATCATTAGGCATTAGAAAAACATAAGGGCAACATAATTATGAGTGATGCTAGAGAAATATAAACTTTAATCATAGCTAGGGTGCCTATTAACAACTGTCATCAATAATGATTTCTGGATGTTTTAGATTCATGTAAAATATGTGTTAAATCCGCATGTTTTAACCTATTTTTTTAAGACATTTCATCGAACGTTGTGTTGAAATCACGTACCAATGGATGCTAACGTTGTACTTGACGTGGTTGACGACCTTGACGAGGACGGTGTCATCTTCCCTGGCATATATGGTGGGTCCGGGGTACTTTCCGTTGATGGTGACGATGGGCTTGCTTGAGCACAGCCGTGAGGTTTTCTTCAGCACCACCTGAACAACCCAGGGCAGATTATAGTACGGAAGCTGTTAATAATAGATCACTTTACTGCTCAACGCTCACAGTAGTTTGGTGGCTTTCTCAACAGCACCTCCTCTTTGATTAAGCTATTCTGTTTAACTTTTTTTTTTAATCTTAAGAGCAAACTGACTTTTATTAAATTATTAAAAAATAAGTAAATTATTAAAAGATAAGCAGAGCGACTCGAAATTGTATTAAACATGTTCTTGTCGTAAACTTGTTTTCTCAACTTGTGTCTCAAATGCAACTTAATTTTTAATTAGAAAAATATGCGATTTAAGTATGTATGCTGAATTTGTAAATGAATTATATTAGATGACGTGAAACATGTGTGACTGTGAATTTATCCTAAAATTGATAAAAAGATATTAATTGTGTGTGACACATTCCAGCTTGATTGAGAAAGAACTTTGGAACAAATTTTGAAAGCTGACTAGTCACCTCATATCGAGGTTTTAGCAAGAAAATAAAGACCAAAAATAAGCCAATTCATGCAATGCATGGAAGTGATGGAACCAAAGAGGCCAACTGAGTCGCTCCTTCTATAGGCCTTGGTTTTCTTGTGCAACTGGCTTACATGCATATTGATAATGGATACTTGTTTATCTAATCAGCGTAGGCAAGAAAAGAAAAGAATCGAACAAAGAATTCGGACTTTTTAATTAGAACATGTAGATAGAAAGCTTTGACTGGACTTGTAATGGAGAAACACTCATTTCCCAGATGTACTTACATTAAACTTATAATGTCTTTCCAGGCATTCGGCTGGTGCCGGAAACAAACAACTGATACAAGCCACCAAAAGCAATGCCCGAAACCACAGCACCATCTCCATTTCTCTCTAATTCGATCGACCCCAAAAGCAAGCTCTTTGAGATCGATTCACTCTTTCGAATATTTCTATGTATTGCAGTAGCTAGGTGCTATTGATCACCAAGCCTATGAAACAATGGAAACTAAGCTGTTATATATATAAACAGGGAAACTAATATTGAGACTATAAAACCTCTGCTGCAATGTCGTTTTTGCTTAAATTTTTTGGCGGGTAGAGAGAGATGTGGAAGAGTACCTGAGAATGAAGCCCTAGCCTATACGTACCGTATAGACAACTTGAGAAATAATATATAGGAGCATGCTTGACCTTTCTAGAGTGGTGAAGAAGGTGATGGAGTTGATTATCTTGTGTATTACACAAAGTATTGTAGTAGCTATGTGTCAACTAAAACACCACCTTGGATTGGATTGAAGCCATGTAATCTAAGCAACGAGTGTAGTTGATATTGGTTAGCCACTGGTTTGGTGAACCCGTATTGGGTAAAGTACACCCAAACTCCAGCTAACAAACCAGAAAGCACTAGGAAAAAAAATGGTCAAGGAATATGACATGGAAAACGACCCACAATCTCAAACAGAATTCTTCCATTTGATCACTTGATTAATTTGGATCCATCTCTTTCGTTTTAGTTTGCATTGGTAACTTGTCATTGACTAATGAGATATATATCTATTTACATCAATGGCATGCCCCCGTTCTATATTTTGCTTTCGAACATATTATTCAATTTGTTTTTCACCAAATTAACCATTATCACTATAGATGATTTTATTTGCACCGAATGATCCATATAGAAGAAATGACCGGTTATCGTTGTTGGATTATGTTTGTGTTGCTGGAAATGAGAAGCATTCACAAATTTTCTTTTGCGAACGTTGTTTCTAGCTAGATCCACCATGATATTTTGTATTGATTTTCAGATTTAATTAGTATTGTAGGCGATACTGCGATAGTAATTAAGGAAAAAAATTAAGTCGCTAAATTATCAAACGTCTCTCTCAATCCTATCGATCATAGCTAGCTAAAAACTATCTGTTGGTCATCAACCAAATTAGTCTTCGATTCGTTAGGAAAAAGTTGTTAAGTTAGGAGAGCTTGAGCTTTTCTCACTAGCTATTTTTGGTAATATTGTCCCCTTTTGTCCAAGCGTTTTCTTTTGCTTTAATAAAACTTCTAGCACCGTCGATGTTAACCAAATTAAGTACTTGTGCGTCTAAATGAATCCAATATGGGGGGTAATTAGTGTATTGAACATGAATCATGATCCCGGTATATCTACATATGTGTGTATACGTACACCAACCCTTTTCAAAATAATGGTTTCTGCTTCCGACGACTCATCGGCAGCTTATTGGGCGACCGTGGGCGGTAACTAGGTTTTTTGTGTTGGTTTGGGCTTGTTTTTTGGCCCTCAGTTTTTAGTTGTATTTTAGTTCATGATAGTGTCTGCTCTTGCTATTTCTATCAAGAAGTAGTTGCGAACTATTCTATTTAGTTTCCTGTAATCGGATCAGATCTTAGTTGGACCGGTATAGGCTTTGTACCTTAATGAAATCCTTTCATTACCAAAAAAAATCCGAACGTACAAATTAGTTCATTAATTGTAATTCTCATTTGAAGATTGGCTCGGGTGTTTAAACAAACTAATTAGGATCAGAACGTAATTGTCATTGTGATTATAAGTTTATACTGATTAGTTAATAGAGATAATTATGGTACGACTAATCATGGTTAAACTTTCCATTACGCATGCATTTCATGATCATTGAGGAAGAACACTAGGCAGAATGTGGAAGTTGAATATTATTGTGGTGGGTAGATGATTGATACGTTGATAGCCGATGGGAGGAGATGAGATCGATGTTATCCCACAACCAATTTGTTTTCATCAGATTGTTGAGCGATAGTTATCATGGATTGCCAAATCAAGCGGAAAGTTAAAGATTGATTTTGAAGATGGGTAACAGCTCATCTAATTAAGCAACCTTTACATTGGCATGCATGAGTTCATGTATCAATCTGTTGCTGTCTATTTACAAAGGCTCTCATTCAACACTAAAAATTATGATTAAGGAAATCGACAATTAATCAGCTTAATTAATTAAGGCTCTTTTTTGTCATTTTCTAGTTTGTTGGCATCGTGATCGAAACAACCTACATTGTCATCTTTCAATATATCCGCCACGTTAATATCAATATCATTCATGAGTCCTTGGCATGAATGCTATCTAGGGTTTTCAAAAATCGCCAGTTAGGGTTTTCAAAAATGTCCCTTATTATTATTACCATTCTTTTGCAATTCAAAATTTGTGATGCATTTCATATCATGACTCAGTACTCCGTAGCCATGAGAGAAATTACAGAAGAAAAGAAGATCGAGTAAAGATGAGAATATTACATCGATCACTTCAGGTGTGGTGCAAATGGTTTTGAACTACGCAAGAAGCCAGAAATTTTTGTGTGTTTTTGAGTTGAGAACGTATCCTCCAGCTAGGGCTTTCTTCTGTACTCCAACACAAGTGCACTTGCAGTTCTCAATCAAATACTCCGCTGTGTTTATCCCTTTCGATGACGACCCTGATGATCGCCCTCCAGGCCTAGGCCAAGTATATGATCTGCACATTCATGATGTTCATAAATCGAAAGTCAGGCGACAACACAACAGGTCGAGGTTTGGATCGATATGTGAAATTGTGAATGCAATGTAGCTAGAATTCTAAGAGAAAATATACGTACTCACCCTAAATGTCCCTTGGCAAAAAGACTTCGCTTTTGCCCTATAACAACGATGTCGACCCCAAGAACTTCGCTATGATGCAAAATAGTGTTGGCTCTGTCTCTTGCAGCTTCCAATGCCACCCTCTCTATGCGCACATTTAGCTTTGGTTTTGTCCGATTGCATTCCTTCTTCATTTCTTCGAGAAAATCTTTCACGGCGGTTCCTTTTTCTAAATTAGCAGTTCCACTCCCGCTGCCGTGATCCGACGACATGGCATGGACGCCGGCATTAGCCGGCGGGATTTTGAGGAACGTATTGAGATGGAATGCGTGTATCCAGTTACTAGGATTATCGACATGAAAGAGGATCAACTCGTCGTGATCGAGCACTGAATGAGAAAGTGCGTATTGGAGAGCACTTGATGATTCTCGGTTCGGATCCGCCACCACCAATACTGTCTTTGCCGGCTCTTGCATGGTCCTATACGTACGGTTCTTGTTCCGATGTTTACGCCACCATTAACCGGAACATTTCCCCGGCGGGGGTGGAAACACCACAACTACTAGATGTCGTCACAAATATTCTATCAAAAAAAGGGCCCTGGAATGTAGGGTAGGGAAGTGACATACGATATGAAAGTGGTAATATTTTGACAAGGAGAACTAAAATGACAAAACTGGTTAGTGATTCACAGAGTTTTCTTTCTGGCCAGTGATTCAGAAATTAGCAGGTGTTTTATGCTATTATTAGATCGTCCTTGAGAACCGGTCAATTGCATGCAAAGATCTTTGTAGGAATGTAGGATACGTACACTGGTCTAATTTAATTCAAAATGTGTCATACTGTAATTTAATTGAGATCATCATACTTTTTTTTTTTGGTTGGAGAGAGAGATCATCGTACATATATCAAAGGATTTTACCGAAAATAAAATGCACCGGCCGGCCTATATGTCTCTGAGGCATTTACCGATACTCCCATAGTTAGCTTGTACGTACAAATGTGCGTATCTTTTTCATTTCTATTTTCTTAAATTCAAGAGCTCCTTTTTTTTTTTTTTTTTTTTATTCGATCCAGTTTACAACAGAGAATAAGAAAAAGGCAAGGCATGAAGAAGATTTAGCTCAGCATGTCTATATGATACGGGTAGGAGAAGAGCCTGACTGAGTATTATGCGGATCAAACGTTGTAGCGGGGCACGCCCCAGAACTTCGATCTTCTACTCTTGAGACGAAATCCGGCAGCCAGTTGCTAGCTCTGAAAACCGTTCACCTATCCGGCCATCTGTTAATTCTAGGTCAAATTAAAGTAGGTGTAAGATATGTCTTTCTCGTCCCAAGCCCTAAAAGTGCTTCCGCCCTTACTTGGAGTTGAAGTTACCGTTGATCTACATGAGTACAGTTACTGTATGTAACTAGCTATTGTCTTGTTGGAAGTAATTTTAAACCTCATCATGTATTCTGTTAGTCAATTCTTAAAAGAAATTATGCTAAGAAAAATTGAATGTTAATTAATGGGATCCTCTTCATCAGTAATATATAATACATAACATTAATGAGGCAAGAAAACAAAAATACACACATGTACAGTAGCTATGTGTGCATATATATATATATAGGTTATACAGCAGTATATATATGCATAAATGGAAAGAGTTTTGATTTGTTTTATTTTGTTTAGCCCCTTGCCGCGATTCATTGCTCTGCCCCTTTGTCATTTGCGAGACGGCGGCGGTGTTGATGGAGCCGAAGAACTTCTTGGCGTTCTTAAGGATGACTAGAGAAGCAGCAAGATGGGCAGCAGAGACGACGGAACCAACCATGATGTCGAGAATGATGATTAATGTAGAGAAAACGATAGAGGCTAGAGAGAACCCCAACTCTAGCATAGACTCAGTTTTTTGTTTTTGTTTTACTACTAATTAGTATTCTAGCTTTTAGTTGAACGAAGGGTAAACTGATAAACACTAAAAAGTATTCAGAGTTGTGAAGTTCAAAGGTGATGATCATAGTTTAACACCATGTTAACATGAACCATCTTTCCATACTTAGTTCGTGATTATACTATTTATTATTATCATGTTGAAACATATTTTGCTCCATATATATACAAAATTGTATCGAGCTCTTGGATCACAAATAGTTTTCCCTATATTGTTGTCATCCTTCATAGATTGTTCAACTGGGATATTGAAGGAAATTAAATCGAAATCACATTTAAAAGCAAGTGTCATAGAAAGAGAGAAAAAATATATAGAAATGAGGGGGTTTTAAATAAGATTTTAAACTATATTTTAACTGGATTGGTTTGCATGTTGTTGTTATATCAAAGTTAAAAGCTCCATTTAACTTGAATATTAACTCAAAGTCTAGAAAACCACCCGATATCAAATTTTCCCTTTCTTAGCATCAGATGTATAGGTAGTGTTGATATTCTATAGGGTCATTAGTGGATGGAAGAGTCATGGAACCTTATCATATAAGAAAATGATGGGTATGAACTGATTGGTTTTGTATTCGGCTATAAGTTGGAATTTGCAAGTTGTGCTGATAGAGATGGCTTGCAATGAATAACAAGCTGCAGACTTGCCTTCAATAAAATATCTGTAAGTAGCTGTATATTACAGCAACGTGATCGAGCTAGATAACCAATTTGCCCGAATGAAAATCTTCTTACTTTGACCTATTAGCTATGTACGTCTTTATCGATCATTCTGTTTAAGAATTCCACACACAAAGTGCTGGCTATTCTTTTGTTCACACTTCACTGTAATATAGAAGTCTGATTTTGTAGCTATTTTGACTAGTTTGTTGTTTTTCCATTGTTCAAATACAATATTTTAGAAGATAGATTACGTACATGCTTTTTATATAACATTATGAACCCTACTTGAAGCTGAACCAAAATTTATTATAAAGGTAAAATATTGTATAGTTCTTGTGGTTTGAAGTCGACATCTGTTTAGCCCTTATGGTTTTATTTTAATCTGAATAGTCCTTAAAGTCACGATTTTTCATCCAAATAGTCCTTATGATATTTAATTGAGAAAATTGTCGGAATAACTATTTGGATAAAAAATCATGACTTTAAGGACTATTCAGATTAAAATAAAACCATAAAGACTATTTGAATGAACAATTGTGACTTTAAGGATTGTTCAGATTAAAATAAAATCATAAGGACTAAACAGATGTCGAATTCAAACAAGAAAGACTAAACAAATTTCAATTCAATTCTTATTATAATGTGCATCTTTGATTCCGGTGATAATCTGTTACGGCCGTTTCTGAGTACTAAATTCGTTAAGCCAACAACAATAACAAAACATCTGAGAGTGATAGGCTTGATGGCATAGTTTTCAACGCTTCTCTACAGAGCATGAGAGCAATGAGCTAGTATTATAAAACGATTCAATACAGCTAGCTGAAGATGATGAAGAAGAAGGCTAAAACGGACATTGACTTCAACGAAGCTCCAACAAGAACCAGCCAAGAATGACCTAGCTTCATCCGAAGGCAGCTGACTTTAAAAGGCAGGATTTGCCTAAAGAATTTGAACCAAGGAACATCAAAACTGCCTCCGGCCTGCAGTTCAGAGAACAACTGCTTCTACATATGCCTTTGGTAAGTTAATTACTCTTAATACTCTAAATTATATATAGGCTATGTTGTATATGTTAATCCAAGTACTTTGTTCATACAACCTGGGTATGGTAAAGTTTTCTAAACCATGAATTATCTTCTTCTTTTTTGTTACATAACCATGAACTATCTTTGTGAAAGCGAGCACAATTTTGCCCAAATAAGTTCTAGATTAGTTTTTGATATTAATGGGTAGAGACGTAGAGTAGTATTGTGCTCTAACTTTAGCCAAAATATACCAAGAAAAACTTGTGGTAAAAAGCAGAAAAACCAAGATGTTAGTTCAAGTTAAGTGGTAAAAAACCATCTCCTCCTTGGTAAATTATTCATGCATGTCTCATCGGATTCACTCTGTTTTCACACCAACGAATTCAAGAGGGTAGAAAACTTGGAATCTCCACCGTCAATTTAGTGCTGACAACGCATCTTTGAATCAGAATCTGTCTTAACACTTCACGCTTCCTCGGCCAGATACAGACACAATAAAATGTGGGACCCACGTTTTTGCTCATCACTCGATCTCTATTTCAAGTCAATGATTGCCCCACAGTCCCACGCTGCTTATTTTCCTCCATGGCAGCAGCTTTGGACCAATCTACCCAACCTTTCTTGCTTTAGCTTTTCTCCAAAGCTTGAAACTTTCTCAAATCCTCATAACTTTCACACTCTCGGAATTCATGTTCTTGATTTGGTACAGAACATTTGTTGTTTTTGTTGTTGTTGCTTAATACATTTTCATACTGTAGAAACTAGAAAATTGTTACTGAAGTGAAAGATTTCTCTGTTTGATTCAGGTTCAGGGTTGTAGCTGTTTGAAGTTTGCAGCTTTGTAATCCCAGAAGCCAGAAGGGGTTTGGGGATTGACACAGTCTAAAAGCAATGGGAGAAGATGATGTGTATGCAAAAGATGGGAGGGTTGAACCCATTGCAGAAGATGATGATGTATACACCAAAGATGGGACAGTGGATTACAAAGGAGACCCAGCTAATAAAAAGGTCACAGGAACCTGGAAAGCCTGCCCTTTTATCTTAGGTACAGTTTTATTAAGATTTCGAAAATGGAATTAGTGGATATAAACATGTGGATATTTGATTTTTGGGTTTGATTTTTTATAGGGAATGAATGTTGTGAGAGATTGGCATATTATGGGATGAGCTCAAATCTGGTCATTTATTTCAAGACACGTCTGCACCAAAGCAGTGCTAGAGCAGCTAAAAGCAATTCAAATTGGAGTGGAACATGCTATCTTACTCCCTTGCTTGGAGCATTTCTGGCTGATGCCTATTTGGGAAGATATAAGACTATTGCCTCTTTCTCAATCATCTATGTCATTGTAAGCTTCCTTTGCCTTCAGTTACATATTAACTTGTTGGGAATTTGGGATATATGCATCTGACCACAGCTTGATGGAGTAAAATGATTGCATGAAAACCGTATTGAGGGCATTCCATCATGGGAGTCTTCAAGTTTGCCCTTTTAGCATTAGAATTGGATTCAGGTTTAAAATTGTAGAGACGGCCTTAATTATGACCCTCATACACACACACACACACACACACTGGAAATAAGTAAGACAACCTAAATTTTGAACAGGTTAGAGTTTTATTAGTCCTGAACTAATTGGTGGTTATATTCTTAGGGCTCGTATAAAGGGTAAACCTTTAGTGGTGCAAAAAATGGCTAATTCAAACACCTTCCCCCAGTCATTTGAGAATGTTTCTGTTGAATTTGTTTTTCTCCCTCAAATAGGCGCTTATTGATTCTGTGTTGATGTGCATAGGGGATGACCCTTTTGACATTGTCAGCATCAGTCCCAGGCATGAAGCCAACCTGTGTTTCAAAAGATGATTGCTACGCAAACAATGGACAGACTGCAGCATGCTTCATAGCGCTTTACCTTATAGCTTTGGGGACTGGTGGGATTAAGCCTTGTGTCTCATCTTATGGTGCAGACCAGTTTGATGATGATGATGAGGTTGAGAAGAAGCACAAGGGATCTTTCTTCAACTGGTTCTATTTTTCCATCAATGTTGGTGCTTTGATTGCGAGTTCTGTGCTAGTGTGGATTCAAATGAATGAAGGTTGGTCATGGGGTTTTGGCATACCAGCGGTTGCCATGGCAATTGCTGTAGTATGTTTCTTTTCGGGTACTCGGTTATATAGGAATCAGAAGCCAGGAGGTAGCCCGCTGACCCGAATAATTCAAGTGCTGGTGGCATCTGTGAGAAAATACAAAGTCAAAGTACCTGAGGACAAGTCTATTTTGTATGAGACCACTGATGCAGAGTCCGCCATCAAAGGAAGCCGCAAGCTTGATCACACAAATGAATTCAGGTTTGCTTCTGAACAGAAAAAGCTTAAGATTATTTGCTCCAGTTACAAGATTGGATTGCAGTTTTAGTCTCATTGTTTTTGGTTGTGTAATGACCTGTATTTTTATTGTTCAGCTTCTTTGACAAAGCAGCTGTTGTGGAACCAACAGACCATATAAAGGACTCGAAAGACCCATGGAGACTTGCTACAGTTACCCAAGTGGAGGAGCTAAAGTCAATCATAAGGTTACTTCCCGTTTGGGCCACTGGTATCATATTTGCTGCAGTCTACAATCAGATGAGCAACTTCTTTGTGTTGCAAGGCACTCTTATGGATCTTCATGTTGGCAAGTCCTCCTTTGAAATTCCGGCAGCGTCCCTCTCAGTTTTTGACACCCTTAGTGTCATTATATGGGTCCCAATATATGACCAACTCATTGTCCCATTTGCAAGGAAATTCACAGGTCACAGGAATGGCATAACTACACTGCAGAGAATGGGAATTGGTCTCTTCATTTCCATCTTCTCCATGGTATGTGCTGCGATTTTGGAACTCATCAGACTCAGAAAAGTTAAAGAGAACAACTACTATGATGACGAACACATGCCCATGTCAGTTTTCTGGCAATCGCCTCAGTATTTCCTCATAGGTGCTGCAGAAGTATTCACTTTCATTGGACAGTTGGATTTCTTCTATGATCAAGCACCTGATGCAATGAGAAGCTTGTGTTCTGCTCTCTCACTCTCCACTGTTGCACTTGGAAACTACTTCAACTCTCTGCTCGTGACCATTGTTACTAATGTGACCACAAAGAACAACAAGCCAGGGTGGATACCAGACAATCTGAATTACGGTCACCTTGATTATTTCTTTTGGATGTTGGCAGTGCTGAGTATTCTAAATCTCGGAGCTTTTCTCTTGATTTCCAAGTGGTACACCTATAAAAAGACGGTGGGATCTATCCGTTGATGGCTAAGAAGAAAAATGACACTGTTCCTTACAGGCTTATAGCCTTTAGTCCTTTACTTGGGGTTTGAAGATTGAACACTTGTACATAGTCTATGTAAGGAGCATTTTAGCTTGTGTATGCAATGCTTTAAGACAGCAGTGGTAAAAATTACTCCTATGGTTGTGGTCAACTGTTTATTGAGCACAAATGGTAGAAAAGAAGTGAGACACAAGTTTGTTTGATCAAGTTAAAATTTGTCTTTGTTCTCAAGTACATTCCAACATATCTACCACTCTCAAGTCTCAAGCATCAGAGTTCATGAGCATTGCTTACTGATTTTTGTGCAGTGCTCTGATGTGCTTATTTCTTGCCGGTTCAGCATTACAATACATTCACAGTACCTTTAATTCATGATTTTACCACTAAATACTATTTATGACGCCAAAGGTTTTGTTTTATTTTTTATTTTTTAAATATTTTTTTTATCAGGTGGTCAGACCATTACATTGGCAGATAATCTAATTAGAAATCATCTCCCAAACAATAGGACAGTTCGGCTTCCGGTTGTCTTGTCCTAAACGAATCCCTCCACCTCTAACATTTGGGATTTTTGTGTCTCAAAGTCGAGTTAATTTTTTTTTTTTTTTTTGGGTATTGGGATTGAGATAGCAAGCTACCTCGGTTATTTTAGCAAGTTAGTAACATACCCACCGATTTAGTATTTAGACCGATGTCCACGAGAGTGCCACATCAAAGCCATACTAATCTTTGGCGGCAGGCGCATCTCTGCTGGTCAGAAATTGGTGGAAGTTGAGACTCGAATTCTAAACATGTGGGTTTCATACTAAGCCGCTCGACCAACTTTACACTTCATGTGGTTCGAAGTTGAGTAGTTTTGCTAAGGTAGTAAACTAAAAAAGAAAATCTCTTAATTTCTATATCAAGTGCAATGGGCTTCGTCCAAAATAGGCCTAAAGAGATAACAAGCTTTTCTGTCAATTTTGTGCCCTTAAATAAGCTAACCCGTTTGAAAAAAACTGAAAAAAGATCAGAAACGCTGTTCTTCCCTCTCTGATCGCAAATGACTTGGAAGCGCTATCAGCAGGCTCAAGCAGGTAAATATCTGATTATTCCCAGCAAGCAATCAAAGCCCAAATCAAAGCTTTCTATATTTTCTCGGTTGTTTTTCTGGTTCAGCTTCTTAAGTCATGCACACCAAATGTTTGATGAAATGCTTAACTGAAAATGTCCTGAGTTTTTTGTTCTGAATATTGACATTTCAGGTTACGAGGCGGCGAAATCGTTGAATGCCCAGAAGTTCTTGAAGAAAATAGGATGCGGCAAGGAGGACTATCACTTCTGGAAGCAAATCGGCAAGGCTTTACTATGCACATACACACTGGGTGGAGCAGCTTGGCTCTACAATGAGAAATCGCCACTCGGATGGTGGACGCTGAAGCCTCTTCCCAAGGAAGAGAGAGAGCTAGCTCACTTGTATGAGCGGCGAGAGTTTCCATACCCGGGAGACGAAGAAGCAATGGAAGAGTTTGTGGCCAAAGGTGGCATGATCGGCACGACGATTGGCCCGAAAGGGTTCATTGAGACGGATAAAGATGCGCTGAACTATCAGAAGGAGCTGCAGAACAAGAAGTTTGAGCAGGAAGCGCAGAAGCTGTGGATCAGGATGAGGAATGAGGTTATTTCGGAGCTTCAAGAGAAGGGCTATGATGTTGAGTGAATGAATGTAAGGAGGTGAATTCGTGTATGATTTTGTGCAGACGTTTCAGTAATCCAGGTTGTTTATAATAATGATCGAAATTGTGGGTTTGTGGAACAAAGTTGCATGAGATTTTATCATGTTTTCGAAGTTTTTTGATTTGATGAACTGAGATGTTCAGCACCCGAAACATGTTTTCGACTTTTGGTTGAAAGGGTTAACTCGGAAAAGCTCGCCTTGGAATGTTTCTGATACAGAGTGTAGTAAAAGTTGCGACAATCTACTTGGGCTGTGTTTAAAGTTGGTTTGTTTCCCCACTCACTATTTTGGTTCTTTACAGCTTTGGGTTGAACCAGACAGAACTGTCTCTTTGCGTAAAGGCAATTATTAGGTCCCTTCTGAGGACATTGTGTGAGATACACATACATATATGCAAGATAGAAGCGCATGGCTTTTTTAAACAAACAAGCTGCATAAAACTGCTACCAAATAAAAGAACTTTATAGAGAAGCATTTCATACAAGCTTTTGCTCTCCCTTCTGAAACTGTCTTGTTTTGGGGAATACAGCAAATGTGCTGGTAGAAGGGCTTTTAGGGAAAGCTTTATATACAAGCTTTCTCATTCATGTAAATTCTTTGCTCCTTTGGGGAATAAGCAAATGAACACTTCATCTTAAGAAACCCAATGAAGAACCCTAAATTGCATTCTTATAACAAAACATGGACCAACCCAGGATTCAGAGATCAGAATCTGCAATGTATTACAGACTCTTTAAACATCATATGCAGCTACGTAAACTAGATAGTGAAAGGGAACTACAACCAAACATCCTTCTGAGAAATTAGAGAAATTTACATATAGGAAATAACATTAACTCCTGAGATCTCAATTACAGACAGATTAGACATCAAATAGGAATAGGGGTAGCGGTTTCAGATTATTGGCAATGTTAGGACTTAGGAAAGACATGTTAGGGAGAGATTTGCTCTCAAAAGAACAAGAAAGGCAACTATATATGGCTTTACAACATGACCTGATCATCATGACATCCATAGACATGGTGGTGCACCTTTACTACAACATATTCTTGGCCAAAGTCTGCAAGGAGTGGTTGTTTGGCAGCCTACTCTTCCCTGATTCACTCCTCCTATAGCTCCTCAATGGCGTCAAGTAAAACCTCAACAGGCCGTGATCAAGATTGCTCGGTGAGTATCGTGCACTTCTGTTCCTCTGCAGCGTCTTCAAGCCATTCCCTTTGCTCTCCACAGTGCTCACATTACTAAACAAACCCACCATTTTGCAGGAGTTTCTGCAGCTCACACTGTAGCTTCGAATCAGCTTCTGGCTAACAGTGGGATTGGCTTCTCCATTAGAAACCCTCCTCAGCTTCTTCCAAGACTCATCATCAACTTTCGGCTGGCTTTTCCTCTGCCCCCAGAACTTCCATCTCTTGTGCCATTTCTGCGGCTTCTGATCAACTCCATTCGACGAAACAGCACCTGCATTCCCACAAATACCTTCAATCCCAACACCACAACCACCCGCCACACCATCTTCTTCCACAGACTTTGAATTCGAAGAACTCGACTCCATCAATTCCTTCTCTGTAATCAGCACTTTCGCCCCGTAGAACAACTCCGTAGCACCACTAGAAACCAGCTTCAACTCATCCACCTCGGCCGCCATTACCCCTTTGCTATGAGCACAACTACTCGACCTCTCAAAGCTCCTCCGCCGCCTCGTCTGCGAAAAGTAGTAGTCCTTAGTCTGCGCGGAGCCTCCCGGACTCCTCTCCAAGCTCTCCAAACCCTCCTCCTCACTCATCTTCACATCCTCCACCACCGCAACCATCGGAGTCATCCTCGGGTAAGCTCTGGTGCTCAAGTACCCGTCCCACGAAGCCCGAGGCTCATCCAGCGACATCCGACCCGGATCCAGATCCGTATCGCAGGATCTCCGGCCCAATGCGTACTCTCCCACCTCCGATTGAGTCTCCCTCAGCCCCCGCCGTGTGCTCCTCTTCTCCGACCCGAAACCCTCGCTTCCGAGCTTCTTGGCCTTCTGCTTCAGGCGCCATTGCCTCACTTTGTTCGAGGCACTTTCCCAAAATGTCCCTGCGATTTCTCTCAAATCTCGGCCGTTACCCTTCTTCCTCTGCAGCTCGAGATCTATCAGCTCCTTCATCGTCTTGAACTCCGCGTCCGAAACCCTAATTTCGTCCCCATTCTCCTCCTCCTCCGGCGCCGCTTCTTTCAATTCGAAGCCATGCCCGCTCGGCTCGATCTCGAAGTTTCTGGGCAGGCCCTTGCGGTCGTCGTCGATGTTGAAAAGCTCCGAGAGAGTGTTCCGGTTCCTGACGTCGCACGACTTTCGCCGCGGAGGCTCCGGCGGGTACTCGGGTCGAGTCCCGCAGCACGATTTGCTGCGGCGGAGCTCCGAAGGCCCGGAATGCGCGGTCTGGGAAGTTGGGGGAACACCGCCTGCGGCGGTGTCGGCGGCGGAGGAGGAGGCGGAGTCGAGGCCGGCGAGGCGTTCGCTGAGGCAAGGGGCGCAGAATCCGGTGATGGGTGTGGTGGGGTGGCGGTGACAGGTGGAGCGGCGGTGGGGTTGGGGTTGGCGGTGTTGGGTCATGGCTGGCGGTGGTGGTTATAGGGCGGTGGTGGTGTGCATGATAGAAGAAAGCCAAGAAGGAAGTGAAGGAGTGAGAGTGAGAGTGAGAGTGAGTTTTGGGAAAGCGATGGAAATGGAAACCCCGGATAAACCCCCAAATTGGGGGATTTTTATGGTATCCATGACCCGACCCACTTACAAAACAAATGTTATTTTGGGAAGTTTCATTTAGTTTTTCTCTACCTGTTTGGGTATTAAATTATGCACACATTGAGATGGAGGATCTCTCTCAGAAACACAGAAGAATCCTATGAAAGCAGCCGTCAGTTTTTTATTTTTTATTTTTATTTTATTTTTTTAACCTTACAAGAAATATACAGCTAAAATTCAACAGAATTGTTAATTGAATGTGAGAGCTGAAAGTCCGAATACTTAAAAAGGTTTCGATTGTCAATTTGTCGTTATATTTTAGATACTAAAAATTATAAAAAATACAAGAATCGAGAGAGTATTCTTTCATATTACTTATTCACTGTTTCTTTTGATCGTAAAAACATAATCAAAACTCAAACTTAAACTTTAATAGTGAAACAATGTTGTACAAAGATTCGTAGCACCTTCTATAATTCTTTCAAAGTATGTGATATACATGAAAGTGGAAATAGATTAAAATGAATGATGCATGAACTTTGTCCATTTTGTACACAAGAGAAGAATTTAAAGAGATTAGAAATGCACGTACATGATCCTGAAATATTCAATGCTATCACCCAACAACTATCCCTTCCTTAATTACGTACATCAAGTGCTAATACATTATTTACGAGCCATGCTAAATGATAGACTACACTGAGGTGAATTACCCGTGAAGAATTATAATGCATGCTTGTAAGGCATGTAGTAAATGATTTTGGGTCATTGAGGAGTAAATGATTTTGTTTAGGAAGTTTAACCCTTTACAAGTTTACATTGTTCTTGATTATCTTACACTAAACTTGTTCTTGAGTATCACACTATTGCTTGTAACTGAAGTCGACCAATGATCACAGATACATTGGTGTAAAATATGGACATTCTCTATACGGATACATTTTCTTAGATTTGGTTTCTATATACTACAAAATGATTACCCGATTATATATTCTTTGGGGACGTGTACAAAAAGATTGGAACGACAATCTAGGGGTGGAACCGGTACGGTTACCGACTTTTTTGTCCCAAACCGTAAACCGTCCCGACTTATGTCGGTAGACAAATTTTGATACCAATACCGGCTGAAAAAATCGGTATCCCGAACTTTCGGTTGGTATTGGTACGGTTGGGCCTAAAACCGAACTTTAATGGGCCTCTTAATCTGTCACTTTTTTAAATGAAAAATAGGCCCAGACTAAAAAAAAAGAAGCAACAACAGCAAACTAGTGATTCAAAGTTTCAAACACTGCAGAAACCAAATATTTTGCTGTGTTTCACATGTTAAATTCCAACCCAAATAACAAAATTACAAAATCCACAAAGTCACAAACTCAGTCTCATAGTCTCAGACTCTCAGTGTCTCACAAAGTCACAAGTAACAAACTGAACAAAGTTACAATTTACAAAGGCACCCTATCAGCCATTCAGCCTAACTGCCTAAATGACTAACAGACTAACTGCAAGTTTGCAAGATTGCAAGTCTGCAACTGCTGAAGCAGCTGAACTGCACATTCTATGATTCTAATACTAAGTTACTAACACAGTATTGACAATAACATGACAAAGAAATAAAAGCCTAATAGAGTAATAGCAATGCACCAAGCCACAAACTGACCAAAGAGGCAAAGACCAAAACCTGAAACAAATTACAAATGCACAAGCACAACTCAGTGAACTCACAAGCTACAACTCTAAAATCATTAAAATGCACACTATCAACAACTGACAACACCAAACCTTGAAACAAATGCACAACACCCTGAAACAGGGAATCTTCGGGTTAAACATCCACAAAACACAAGTCACATGTCACAACTCACAACTCACAACTCACAAGGCACAAGCATTAGTTTAAACTGAAATAGACAAATAGTAAACAGTAAAAGGGTTTAAAGTCTTAACAAAAATATGATGCAGTTTTATGTTGAAGGAAAGCTTAAACATAAAGGTATCATTCTAGCTTAAGAACATACACTGCTCTAGAGGTTGTCTCTTAACAACATAGTACCTAAAATCGCAGGCCATTTGACTCATATTTGAGGTGCTAGACAACTAACCAAAATATGATGCAGTTTTATGTTGAAGGAAAGCTTACACGGAAAGCTGATTCCAAAAACTGAAATAGACAAATAGTAAACAGTAAAAGGGTTTAAAGTCTCTTAACAACATAGTACCTAAAATCGCAGGCCATTTGACTCATATTTGAGGTGCTAGACAACTAACCAAAATATGATGCAGTTTTATGTTGAAGGAAAGCTTACACGGAAAGCTGATTCCAAAAAGGCATAAGTATCTCAAATAAAGTTTGAAAATGGTGTCGTAAGTTTACTTTGAAAAGTTTAAGAATGTCTATGTTCAGTTGGTGATGAATCTGAACAAGTTTGAATGAAAGAAACTATCAAAATAAAAAAGAAAATGCAGTAACATGGTAACAATTTTGCAGAATTTCTTAATGCAGACTCTCAACTTTATAAATTCATAGTTTAATGTACAAAAATCATTTTCAAGAGATTTCAGTTCTGAAATGATCTAGAAGATGTCTACTAAAACCTTTGTGAAGAGACTACTTCCAAATACCTAACCGAAGTGTACAGTGTTTAGTAAATAGACAACTGGGTTGAAAACTCAGAAAACTGAATTGCAGAATTTCTTGATGCAGACTCTCAACTTTGAAAAGTCATATATTAATCTAAACAAATCCTTTTTAAGTGATTCAAATTCTGAAATAATCTTTAGGATGTCTGCTACAACTTTTATGAAGAAACCTACTTCAAGTAATCAACCTAAATGTACAGTTTTGTAGTAACAATAAGACTGGTTCCAAAACTCAAAAAACTGATTTGCTGAATGCAGACCTTAACTTTGAAAAAATCATAATTTAATCTAGAAAACTCATTTTCAGGAGATTCAAATTCTTGAAGGATATTTAACATGTGTACTGCAAGTTTCATGCAGACACCAATTCCAAATAATGAACCGAAATGTACAGTTTTTAGGAAAAAGGCTGCTGTGTTCAAAACTCAGAATGACTTATTAATATAGACCTCTGTTTCCAGCCTCAAACACTTGAGCAATGAATTCTAAATGAAATTGCATGAAACTACACAGATACCAAGCCTAAAGTACAAGCTTAACCATACATGCAAATAGATTCTGAAATGAATGTCTAAATCATAAGATATGGTTGCTCAAAGCATAATCATCCTACTCACATCACCAACTTAAAATTCGATTACTAAGAACTTATCAAACATCTAAGAACAAATAAGTGAAATAACATATTCAAACTAAGAACTAAATAACATCCAAGAACATCAAACATCCAACAACCAGATAACATATTCAACCAAATAACTTATCCATGAAGTGAGGAAGGCAGGAACCATACCTTGTCTAGCTTCACTAGCTTGCGCCCCAATCCCTTGCCTACCTTGCGCTCCCCTACGACCTGCGCCCCTACCAATTACGTTGCTGCTCATCCTAATCCTTTGGCCACCCATTTGCTTCGATTCAGCCGGATGAGGGATTGACCGATTGAGGGATGCGATGAGCCGATGAGGAGCGAATCAAAGGACAGACTAAGTGAGTGAGTGAGGAGTGGGGAATCAATTTGGGAATTAGGAATCGATTTAGGAGATTGAGAGATGAGAGTTTGACTGTTTGAGAGCGAAAGGAGAGCGCGAGCGTCCGAGCCCCGAGCCCCTGAGCGAGTGACAGAGAGGAGAGAGTGAGTGAGTGACTGACTGAGTGTTAGGTTAGATCTCAACGGTTAGGATCCATTCTTCTTGAAATCAACGGCTAAGATTAGATGATTTTTAAAATTATAAAAAAGTCGGTACGGTACGGTATACCGTATTTGTATAATATTACATACCGTTACCGTACCACGTACTACGTATAGTACGGTACAACCGTACCGACAAGTCGGTAACCGATTCCGGTGGTTCGGCTGGTTTTTCGGTTGGTACGGTTGGATCGGGACAAAATGCCAGCCCTACGACAATCTATCATTACGATTTTGACTCCCAACATCTAATTTTTTTTTTTAAGGGTCTGAACCAGCCACTTATCACGCAAAATTCTATGTGGGGAGTGAGCATACATATCCTAGTGCAATACCACATTTAGTTATGGGAAACTCTATGGTACCTACCCGTATGTGATACCTACATTTACAAATATGACAACATATATGTAGTCAAAGTGATAATCATGAGTCGTATTATTTGTAATCTTGTTCTATTAATTGTAATTACAAAATGTACAACCATTTTACAACTTTTTGAACAAATTGTTCTCATAGTTGTAATTTTGTTTAACTTCATGTAAATAGTGTAAATAAATTTGGTAAATATGTTCTCAATGTCGTAATATGATTCATAACATTGTAAATTTTGTTCAAGTACATGTAAAATAAAAGTAAGATATACATCACAGTACCGTAGCTTGTCTCGTTAGTTATCATATATATAAAGAATTGAAATTTACACTTTCTATTTTACAATCCGCACTTATTTCCTTTTCAGTAAATTAACTTTTATTTTTAATAACATGTGTTTTGTCTCTTATAAAAATTTTAACTAAAAAGAGAAAAATAGAGTGTGAATTGTAAAATGAGGAGTGTAAATTTTACTCCCATATATATATCATCGACATATTAATAGAGTTTGGAAAGGCAAGTAATTAGATTAATTGGCTTTGAAAATGCTCAATATGTTCATGGTGTTTCACCTATTAATAACTTGTGAGAGTTATCCTACCTAACAAACACACTGAATGTTCATGAGAAATGGAAACGAATGTTGTATTGACCTTCCTTTTTCTCATCATGATCATATAAATGTGAGACCAACATATTTATATCTCAGTACGTTCTTCTTTTATATAAATTTGCCAAGGTTTTTGGTATCCTTTTGTAATGTAGCTTCTGTTGAGTGAGACACTATAGCGCGTGCATGTGCTTCTTCCAATTACTGTTACTAATTTGAGTTTGTCAAGTAAATGAAGATATTGGAGAAAAATAAACTGACTAAAAAAACAAGTATCATCTTTCATGTTAGGTATTGAGTATTAATCGTAAAAGATCATTATAATTGGGTACGATGTTCTCACTTCATAGTTATATTTTATCTATAATTTTTTTTCATGTAGATTGTTTCCACAACAATGAAAAAATCGTTTAGAGATCAGAATCTCATCTAACTATATGATGTAAAAACTTAAATAAAGAAGTGATATGTCCGGACCTCATTTTTTGTATCATGTTATATTGTTATATGCTCTACAAATTATTGTTAGCTAGAGTTCAACTCTTGGAATGTGTACTATACCAGCTGCAGAAGCCATTTCGCTTCGGAATAGCCTTATCTGCTCTAAGGAAAGAGGTTTTTCCAGAATAGAGGTGGAAGGAGACTCTAAACTTGTTATAGATGCTATTAATGTACATCGGTTACACCTTGGAGGATCCTCCAGCTAGTACAAGACATCATAAGCATGAGTAACTCCTTTGATTTCATCAGTTTCAAGCACATATTTAGAGAGACCAACTTTGTAGCTAATGTTGTTGCAAATCTCGGCCACAGACTCGACAATGTATGTTTTTGGGAGAAGTGTGTTCCACCGGAAGCTGTTCTTGCTTTGTATTTTGATTCTGTAAACCTTAGGTGCGCTGGAGACACCTCTATTTAATATTTAATTTTCTCATAAAAAAAAAGTTTTGACTTTTGTCAACTATTTGAACATCAGAAATTAACAATTGTTGATGCATAATCTTAGTAATGATCGTGAATCTGAATATCTGATGATGAACTGCTATACCTACATGAGTAACTTCATTTGGGAACCCGTAGGGAAACTTGTATACTTTAATCTTCATGTCACATAGTTGTTAATCCATTCTTTTATATGTAATGCTTTGACGAGCACATCTTGATGTAGTGTTAGCTAATTTGACAAAGAGGAAATTTTTCAAATGGTGTCCTAAGTTAAGCCATTTATTATTTTGACATCTTAATTTTGAAAACTATGATAATGGTACCTCAACACTTAAACCCAATCTAACATTAGTTCCTTTCGTGATTGACACCGTTAAGTTGGACTTTGTCCATGGCAAAATTGTATTTTCATGTTTTCCCTCCCTAAATCTTTTCCATCCACAAACATTTCCCTCTAGAATAATGTCTATTTTCCGATCAGTATCAGAATTTGTGGTGTGCCATGTGCTGACTGCATACAAAAATTAGAGACTTCTATACATCATTGGCCATTAATATCCATCATTAAAAGTAGTTTTTGCAACCCACCGGTGAGAGAAAGAATCAACATTAATTAAAATACATTTTGTATAAAATACAAAAGTTCATGAACTACGTTGTACGGACACGTCGACATGTTATAACTCAAAAACTGAGTTTCCGAGACGCCTTGGACATGACAAATAAAATAATATATTTATGTATTTTTAATACATAAAAAAAAGTTTGTTAGATTACCAAAATCATGTTCTAAATTCAATATTTTTTTCTTTCTTTTTTGTCTAAATTCAATCCATTGCATAAACATATTGAAATAACATTAAAGAGAATCAAATAGATAGATATAGGTTGTAAAAAAACTAGGCAACAACTCAGTAACATAGCAGTCTTCTAACACCTAATAGACAAGAAATTCCAATAATTCCATAATCCATCCAAACATTTTAATTATTCCATAATCCATCTAAACCTCTCATTTTTTTAAAAATAAAAAAATACATATTAATAATTGATGACGTGGCGTGTCGAAGGCTAAGATGGCATGTTGGTCAACGAGTCGAGACATGTCGAAAAAGTCAACATTTTTCGACACACCATATGACGTGTCAGACACTTGTCGGAGGCATGTCGAACACTCCGACACTCCAGGGGTGTGAAGTGTCTGTGCAACATAATTCATGAAACATATATACTTAATAGAACAATCAAAGATAACTAGGTAATTGGACTCACATTCATAGTTGATATCTTCAGGTTGAGAAACTCTAATTCAACTGATAAAGTTTATGGAGGGAAAACATGAAGAGACAATTTTGCCCATGGACAAAGTCCAACTTAACGGTGTCAATCACGAAAGGAACTAATGTTAGATTGGGTTTAAGTGTTGAGGTACCATTATCATAGTTTTTAAAATTAAGATGTCAAAATAATGATTGGACTTAACTTGAGACACCATTTGAAAATTTCCTCTTTGACAAAATAGTCTGAAGTATCTACCATTGAGACATAGATGATATGGCTAGAGAGTTACTATATATGAAATAGAGTGATAAGTATGGATTTAGAAAAAATAAAAAATAAAAAATCCTCGCCAGAATTTTAATTCAGTTTGCATAGATTTTCATGGAAATTCCAACTCGCCGAACTGCACAAAATTGAAGTCAACTTCAGAAAGGACAACCACAATTAGCATAGAAATCAACAATTACAACAAGTTTATCACGTAGCATTTCCAGACATAACGTGGATAAACCAATGAAAAAATTAAGAACTGTTAGCACAATCTCTCAGAATCACTCTTCTCCTCAAATCAAGAGTGATTCTGATTCCCTTTTCTAATTATATGCAATTGTTATTACTGTAGATTATTACCATAGTTGTATATCAGTTGTATCTATATATATGTATCAATCACACAGAATGAAATTAAGCAGAAATTCATTCTTTTACATGGTATCAGCCTAGGTCTAGGTCCTTACCTTTTCCTTCCTCTTCATTCCTTTTTCCGTGTCTTCTTCCAGCCTTTCTCTTCTCTCCTTTTCTCTCGTTCTCCAATGGCTGCCAACCCAACAAACCCTTCTCAAAACACATCCCAATTCATCAAATTATCTGAAACCAATTATCTTAAATGGACTCGTCAAATTCGTTCATACCTCAATGGTGCAGGCCTTTGGGGCTATGTTGACGGCTCCATCCCTGCGCCCTCCCTCACCACCGAGACCACTGCAACTGAAACTGTTCCAGCCAAGACCATTCCCAATCCCGAGTATGTCAAATGGTTCACCACAGATCAACAGATCTTCAATATCATGATTACCTCGTTGACCGACAGCGTTTCTGATCTTACTGTTGGTTATGACACCTCTAAAGAGGTTTGGGACTGCTTGGCTCGCCATTTTTCCCAGAAATCCAATGCTAGTGCCTCCAGTCTCAAATTGCAACTCCTTGAAGGCAAAGCATCATTGATTTGTTAAAATATAATTCGTTCTTGAAATTAAGAGTTGCTTATTGTTTATCTTTGTCTAACTCTTTTTAAGTCTTTTCAACTAGAATCATATAGAAAAGATTGTTGCAGACTCCTCTAGAGACAAATGAGACGATTCTAATGCAATTTTGGTTTCGAATGATGCTCAACTTGGAAAGCACAATAACATTATGGTTGAATTGAATAATAAAGATTCTAGTTTGGTGGAATCTAATCATCAAACTAAGTTTTGTTGAGGTGATTTGGAAAATGAACCATCGGTCTTCGTACATATACCCAAAATGAGATGACAGGTCCTTTGAGAGGGTGAAGCAACTCTAGAGGAGAATCTTCTCAAATCTCTACCAGAAAAAAATGAAAAACTATTGAATATACTTGGTGTCGTTGAAGAAATTTCTCAATAACTAGGAACAAGTTAACTTGCTTGTCGAGGCATTGTGTTCAAATTAAGTTTAATTTTAAATGGAGGCGTTCATGTTAATTGATCAAGTTAAGCCCCCTCTCAGGGTTTTGTTTCGTTTCTGGCACTCTTGCTGCTCTTCTACAGGCACAGATCCCAGTTCACCGGCAAGTCGGCAACAACCTGCCCCCGGGTAACGTCGGCTACCCTGTGATCGGAGAGAGACCTACGAGTTCTTCTCTTCGGGTCAGAAAGGCCACCCCGAGAAGTTCATCTTAGACAGGGTGAGCATGCATGCACTCCTCCCAAGTCTTCAAGACCTCCTTGATCGGGGAGAGAACTGCCTTCTCCAATGAGAACAAGCTTGTCCGAGCCTGGTTTCCCATCTGTGTCAACAAGATCTTCCCTTCTTCTACCGAAACCTCCGCCGCAGAGGAGTCCAACAAGGCAACAAGATGAAAAGGATGCTACCCAATTTCTTGAAGCTCGACGCTCTGCAACGGTACTTCGGAGTCATTAACCAGTGCACCCAATCTCACTTTGCAGATAGCTGGGAAAACCAAAACCAAGTTCATGCCTTTGAACTCGCTCAGAAGTAAGTCCATGATCAGATATATGAATTAATGTGTAACTCTAACTATAGTATCCTTATCAAATTCTCTAAGTATTATTCTACGTACATGTCATTTACAGCCACACCTTCAAGCTTGCTGCACGCTTGTTCGTTAGCCCTGAAGATCAAGCAGACGTCGAAAAACTCAGGAAACCGTTCAGTTTAGTGAATGCCGCACCGGAACCATATCGTTGCCCATCGACTTGCCAGGAACTCCGCTTAATAAAGCCATCGGGGCCGTCAACTTGATCAGGAAGGATTTGTACAAGATGATCAAGCAGAGGAAGGTCGACGTAGCAGAGGGCAATGCATCCCCCACACAGGACATGTTATCACAAATGCTCTTGACCTGGGATGAAGATGGATCATATCAGAAGGAATCCGAAATCGCCGTTAAGATTCTTGGTATGTTGGTTACTGGATTCGACACAGTTAGTGCTGCACTGACTTTTATTGTCAAGTATCTTGCCGACTTTCCTCGTATCTATGACGCAGTTTACAAAGGTATGCTCGTAGTGTTTCATATATGATCGAGTTAATTTTAAACTACAATGCTCTCCCTTAAGCATATGGAGTCGTATAATTGATTATAGATGACCATAATTTTTTAGTGTTGATAACTATTTTCCCGGTGTAAATGAAAACAGAGCAAACGGAGATTGTAAATTCAAAAACCATTGGGAAGCCGTTGAAATGGGAAGACCTTCAGAAGATGAAATACTCGTGGAATGTAGCTCAAGAAGTGACAAGGATGACACCACCTGTTCAAGGAAACTTCAGGGAAGCTTTAACAGATTTTGTTTACCATGGTTTCACCATTCCAAAAGGGTGGAAGTTGTTTTTTGGAGTGCAAACTGGACACACAAGAGCGCCGATTGTTTCCCTGAGCCGGAGAAGTTTGACTCGTCAAGATTCGAAGGAAAGGGACCAGCACCTTACACATTTGTTCCATTTGGTGGAGGACCTAGAATGTGTCCAGGGAATCAGTACGCTCGGGTAGTGATATTTGTGTTCATGCACCAGTTGGTCACAAGGTTCAAGTGGGAGAAGTTTATTCCTGACGAGAAACCATTGTTGTTGCCCTCCGCCAAGGGACTTCCCATCCGCCTCTTTCATCACCAAAAGATGTAACTGATCCACATCGTTTGTTCTTTTCCACAATCAAATCAATTTTATCAGGGAACTTTTGATAGCGACAACAAAGCGGGATCTACTATATCCTTACACAATAAACAAGCTATCAATTCCATAGTCCTTGCATCTGCAGAGAAACCGCACTCCCCCATTTCTTGAATAAGTATCACAGCCCTTGATGCCTCATTGTTGTTTAACAACCCTCTGATAATGATGTTATAGGTCCAAACATCCGGAGAGCAGCCTTTCTCTCCCATTCCTCTCAGCAACTTTTCTGCTTCACTTAATAAGCCCCTTTTACAAAATCCATGCATCATTATATTGTATGTCCTCACATCAGGCTTGACTCCTTTTGATGACAAACCAGAGAAGAGATCCATTGCAGAATCCAATTTCCCAGCTTTGCACAAACCTTCAATGATAGTATTGTAAACTACAATATCAAGTTGCACCATGGTGGCTTCCATCTCTCTAAGCAAATCTATTGCCATGGAAAGCTGTTGGTTGCTACACAGGCCATTTAGTAATACAGCGTAAGTTTGAACATTTGGAAGTTGGCCAGAAGCTTGCATTTCAGAGAACAACTTTTCTGCTTCTTGTAGTCTCCCAGCTTTACAAAAACCATCAATATGACTGCTATAGGTAATGGTATCAGGAACAATTCCCTTACGAGGCATTTCCTTGAAAATCTTGTAAGCCTGATCAATCTTTTTACCCTTACAATATCCGTTAACCAGTATGCTACAGCTATGAACATCAACAGAGAAGCCCTTGCTGACGATTAGATCAAAAACTTGTTTTGCCTTGTCCATCTCTCCTTGCAAACAGTGACCGTCCATAAGGGAACTGTATGTAATCGTGTTAGGTTCAATTCCTCTTTGAATCATAATCTGAATCACAGTTTTGGCTTGCGCAACCTTCCCCTCCTTACAGAGCGCATCAACCAGGATATTGAAGGTGAATACATTTGGAAAGATACCTTGATTGGCCATTTCATACAACAACCTCGTAGCTTCTTTCCAGTGGCCTAGATTGCAAACTCCTTGAATCAAAGATGTGTAAGTAACAACGTTGGGAGCAATACCTCTACCAACCATTTCTGAGAAGAGGTTCAATGCTTGGTCAACCAGTGTATCTTTGCCCAGACTGTCGATGATGGTGGTAAAGGTCACTATGTCAGGCTTGCATCCATATTCTTCCATTTTGCCAAGTAATTGAATAGCTGCAGTGTTGTTTCCAACCACGCAAAAGCCCTTGATTAGTGTATTGAAAGTAACTACATCCGGCTGGCAGTGACCTCCCACCACCATTTTGCTGAAAACTCTTGCTGCATCAGCCACTCGATTTCGGAGAACAAAGCCGTTGATGAGAGTGTTGAAGGTGGTGACATTTGGTTGAAGACCCAATTTGAAGAAGTGGGCCAAGACAGACAAGGCATAGTCCATTCGGTTCAAACGACAGTAGCAGTTGATGACAATGGCCAGAGTATAGTGATTAGGACGAATTCCAGAGAGAAGCATTTGTGAATTCAAAGAGAGGACTGTTGGATAGTGCTTGAGTTTGACAAGTGGAGCCAATACCTGATTGAAACGGACAACAGACGGCAGAGGACGTCTCTGAAGCATTTCGTCGAACACCTTCAGGGCATCCTCAACATTATGATTTTCTGGATGGGTTTCTCTAGAGTTGCTTGGCTTTGAGGGTTTAGAATGAAACAAGGCCATGAAATTGGGGACGGAAACAACACGAGTAGTAGAGGGAAGACCATAAACCATACCACTTGTGCTGCCCATCATCTTCAGATGTCCTGGAGAATACTACACAGTTTTTCTTTATGCTCTCTCGCCCTTTTGTTTCGTCGCTTTGTTTTTTACATTTTTGTTTCCTCAATGTCTTTTTTATATTGACAAAAAGAAACAAACTTTTTGTTTTGTTGGCAAAGCCAAATATGGAGAAGGCGAAGAAGTCGCTGGAGCTAATAAGCGAGGAGGAGTCCAACCTCGTGACGCGACTCGCCGTTCCAGCTCACCGAGTCGGCTCCGGGTTCAGCTTCTACGAGGATTTCGCTCTCAAAGGAATACGGGTCGACCGGGTTGAACCCGGACTCGTCGTCTGTAGCTTCAAGGTTCCTCCCCGCCTCACCGTAAGTCCCCCAAATCGATTTGATGCAGTGAGAGAGCATCAAAAATTGGTTCTTTAGCTTGAGATTGATGAAAGTTGTTGGCTGAATGTGTGGAATTTTGTGATTGTTTGCAGGATAGAAGTGGCAAGTTGGCAAATGGTGCAATTGCAAATCTTGTGGATGAAGTTGGTGGTGCTGTAGTTCATGTTGAGGGATTGCCTATGAGTGTTTCAGTTGACATGTCCATTTCTTTTATGTCCACCGCCAAACTTAATGTAAGCAGAGAGATGGGTATATTAAACTGTTTAATATACCCATCTCTCTCTGAAATTGTGTAGTTTTGCATATATGTATGGGTGAACTTTGATAGATTTATTGAAACGATGCTGCTGGGAATGTTTCTACTTGAATCGAAGCTACTTGTCTAGTTTATAATCGACTTTGCCTCTTTAACTCTGTTTTCGATTTTTTAGAAATGGTGGCTTTTACCACTTTTTATTTGCATAACATGTACTAGAATGATGATCAATTCCCAACAATATTTTGTGATCATTTCTATTCATTCAGCATTGGAAGAAAGACTAGTTTGGTTGTCACGATCTGAGGTATGCGATTTGGAATTTTACGTTTTTATCTATAATGTGTGCTCTCTTTTGCTGAATTGCAGGATGATTTAGAGATCAGCTCAAAGGTCTTGGGAAAAAGAGGAGGTTATTCTGGAACGTTAGTGCTTATGAGAAATAAAGCAACTGGGGAGGTTATTGCAGAAGGTCGGCATTCCTTGTTCGGTAGACATCCTAGCAAACTCTAAGTCATTTTCACTTTTTGACTTGTAAATATAAACTATACCTAGAGGGAACTCCTGGATGAATAGGTCGGATCTCATCTTGTAGTATTTTACTGTTCCTTGATGAACTAAATTTTCAGAATCTTTGGCAATAAAAGTCTAGTAAAACAATGTATATCTGCTCTACTTTCTTGCCCCAGTATTGTATATTTCCTGCCTCTTAAGTTCTCCTCAATCTTCAATGCTTATTTCCAAACCTTTATTGGGTGACCTCTTGCTCTCGGTATCAAACTTGACATAGTAGTTCAGGAGTCATGTAAGGACTTAAAATAATTCAATTTACAAAAACTGTTTTATTTTTATTCCACACATGGTATATAATCATTACGCCATATAATTTTACAAAATCAATCCGCAGTGCATTTTGTAGACTACAAGTTTGTCTCCATTTCCAGTATCTTTCGATCTCTAGCATGTGAATTTTATTACAGGGCTGTGTATCATTTTGACGATGGAGTAATTTTGGATGTTATGCAATATCTACCGTTAGGAGCTTTATAGATTACTATTAAAGTTGATTTAGGCTCTGTATAAAGGCTGCCTTGAAGTGATGAAAAGCTCCAAGGCTCCAAGCAGTAGACGCTTGTGGTTGACCCTGATGGTTCTGAGATACTGGAAAACAAGGATAAGCAATCGAGTTTGGATCAGATTATGCTGAAGATTTCTCTATAATTGTTAATCTGAATTATCTGTTGCTAGGGTGAAGAATGATTTCTCTATAATTGTTTTTTTTTTTCTTATGGCTGCATATATGTAATGATATCAGCTGTTTACGAGCCTCAGGTCGCAATCTATACATAAGGGAAATCTAACTATTGTTTCATTCATCAGATAATAGGAAGGGATCGTTTTGTTTGCTTTATGTTGCTTCAATAACTTGTACTGTTATACACTCCCAGGATAAGAGATACAGTTTCATAATGATTTTTCCATCTACCTTGGTTCTATTTGTGCAAGTGCTATCCTCAGTTCCAGCCTGATTCACTGGCAGAATCCTGTTTCATAACTTACTGTTTTGCTTTTGTTTCTTTTCCTTAATCTTAAGAATAGTTATGTGAATTCGAGACCTCGTTTATCATTCCAGAGAAAAATATTATTACACCAAAAAGTTGGTGGATATGAGCTCTAACCAAAGTGGAAAAGAAAAGACTGGAGATGCAAAATTGTAGAATAATGGTTCAGCATTAGTTTACTTTGACTAAAGCATCGAATCTTTGTTTATGCATCTGTTGTCTGAACAAAAGATAAACAATCCTTTATTCCAGTATTCAAATGACCACGTTCGGGAAAGAAGTGTTATTTTTAAGAGAGGGAGCCTAACGGAGGAGAAGACCAGAAAGCCAGTATGGAAAAGAAGGAGAATGAATGTGTGGAGCTGAGCCTGCCCGAGTCAGACACCGTGTTGCGAATCGTCATTCCTCCCCAGAGACCTGGTGAGGCGAGCTTCTATGAGAATTTTGCTATCAGAGGCATCCGAGTCGACCAGGCCGAACCTGGACTGGTTGTCTGTACTTTCAAGGTTCCTCCCCGTCTCACTGTGAGTAGTCATATACTCATATCTCAATTCTTTTTCAGTTTGAGAACTTGAATACAGTACAGTTTGTATATGTATTGCAAGATTAATATGTTTCTTTTCTGATAGAGGAAAGACGAGTCTGATATCTGAAATGTTGAACTGTGTTTCTTTTGTTTACTAGGATAGAGCTGGAAATCTGTCCAACGGGGCAATTGCAAACCTGGTTGATATTGTTGGATCATATGTAACTTATACTGGTGGTCTCATAAGGAATGTGTCGGCAGATATATCCATCTCGTACATGTCAACGGCAAAGCTTGATGTAAGCAACCTTTCTTTGACACCATGGTCCGTAACACTCTGAATGGTTAGGTCATACATGTAGAGAAAACGTCCTATATGTTCCCTAAATCGAATTTCTCATTTTCTGACTTTGGTTGGTAAGCTTGAGTCATTCCCTTGTATGTCGTCACATCTGATATCTCTTTGTGTAAGAGTTCTGTTATGCTATGAGGCTATTATAGTTTTGTGTCTGAACAGCCGAGGCATATGATCTGTATCATTCCAAATGTATCTGATATGCTAAACTAAAACATCTGATATCTCTTAATGTCAAATTGCAGGATGAGGTAGAGATCACCTCCAAAAGATTAGGACAAAAGGGGGGTTACACAGGGATATTGGTGCTCCTGAGAAACAAAGCAACCGGGGATGTCATTGCTGAAGGTCGACATTCCATGTTTTGTTTAGACTCTGCTTCCAAACTTTGAGACCTTGCCACATATATGAAGGAGAACAGGTTGGTACTCCAGTTCAACAGCTTATATATGTAATATCATATAGAATCTACTGTGTTCTTTTACCTGATATGGTATAGATTACTCCGGTTCAGATCTCCAATATTAACCATCCTATATGCAGCGAACTGGTTTACCAACTAATATGGTATGCGATATTTGTAGTTAGTAACATTGTAGACTACTATTAAAGTTGTATCAGGATTCTGTTATAAAAGCTTCTTTTGAAGTCGGATGTATAGATAAAACTTCAAGCATTGCAAATTTGACCTGATCAGCTGATCTTTCAGCTCAAGATAATGAAAAATTCGTACGGTACTGTCTTGTTTCTTGGCAACAATTCATGTTTAGAATTTTGAATTATTGAAAGTTCTGCATCTGTTTCGACTAACCTAATAAGTTGAAGACAAACTTTCTTTTCCGATTAGTGTTGCACAGAAACCAGTTCAAAGTATCTAGGACAAAATATTAGTCACTCCTTATACTTTGAGTTTGAGCGAGTGCCTTAACAGTTTAGTTTTTGAGGTTTCAATTTCAACCGATCACTCCTTGTACTATCAAATTTCACACAATTGGGTCCATTTCTAAAAATACTCGGTTTCAGATTGGACATAAATTAGGTGACTTGAAAAGGATATGTGTTCTTCTGTACCTTATTGAAGGTTGTTAATATTGTACTTGGATCACTTCGAGCTGCAGATTGAGATTGGAGATGAAGATCAGCTTGCTACATCACCCAATTAATGTTAAATTTAGAAGGAGATGTGAGCAATGGGCCCAATTGTGTGAGATTGAAAAATACAAGGAGTGATAGGTTGAAATTAAAATCTCGAGGACTAAATTGTCGAAACCCTCAAAGTATAAGGAGTGACTAATATTTTATCTAAGAATCTGCATAGCTCGACATAACTTGCTTTTCATGCTTGAAGATTCATTCCGTTGTCACAGTTTGTCCAAACCGTTAATTGCATTCTCCATTTTGGTTTTGTTGCTCTTCAAACCAAGCCTAGTAAATTGGACAGAAATATCAAGTTCAACATGATCTAACACAGACCAAAAGCAAAGTTCCTAGTAATGTAATCTAACATTGAAACAACTTCAAACAGACACTACAACTTGTTCAAACTCATGATTTTCACTCACGACTGGTTGATTCTCGAATATTCAAAACATGAATGTTACTGGAAAAAGACTCAGCGATCAGTAGACTAAAAAGGAGACACAACGTGTATCTACACGTAGCATATGAACCGTAAAAGAAAACTGGTCTAAAAAACAAAATTACCGTACAAGTGTAAATTGGTCAAACTAAGGGTACCTCCGCAAGAAAAAGAAGTACAAGAAACGGCCAATGGCATTGCCGCATTGGAAGTGTAGGGCCTTGGGTTGTTAGTTGGTAGTTAGTAAGGGACTTGTGGAAAGTGATTCTTGAGATGTGTTCGGTTGGAGAAGACAAGAAAGTGAAAATGGAGAAGAAGGTGATGGAGTGTCTGGAGCTGAGTCAGGACGAGTCAGAGGCCGTGTCGAGAGTCGTGGTTCCGGCTCAGCGGCCCGGCGAGGCGAGCATATACGATATCTTCTCTCTTAGAGGCATCCGGGTCGACTGGGCCGAACCGGGACTCGTCGTCTGTACTCTCAAGGTCCCTCCCCGCCTCACCGTGAGTACTGCTCAACTCTTAAATCCATCACTCCAATTTTTTATATATTTCTAAGAACACCAATATTGGTTCTGTAATATTGTAACAGGGTTCTTTAGTTTCAAATTCAAATACTTGAAGCGGTATCATATGACCATCTTTTAGATTAGCTCTAAACCCTAAACCCTGAATTGGTTCTTATTTCTAATTTCATGAAATGTAGCTCTTGGTTTGCGGATAGGATTGTGCAACTGTTGTGTGTATGCTACCAATACTGCTGCTCTTTAGTTTCTGGCTGGTAGCAATGCGTTTTGTCATGAATATGTAGATGTATTTTTTTACCATGAAGCTATATCTAGGTCATACTTGTCCCCTTTGATTTTATCCTTTGTTTTGGTTATCTGAGAAGCCATTCCTCATTGTAGATGGTTGCTTGTTCATTGGCAATTTTCCCATCTCAAATGTTATAAGGAGAAGTGACTACATTTTCATTTGGGGGCAAGGATTGTTTGTTTAACTGTCGGATTTCTTCTATATGATGATGTCGTGTATTTTAGGGGAGACAAAGAATCAAAGACCACAGTGAAGAGTCCATGACAACTTAAAGAAAGCTCACTGGTGCATTCATGTAACTTGCTTAGGTATCGGATTAGTTGAACCAAGTGCCTAGCTAGTACTATTTCATGTTTGAGAGATATAATTGAGCTTTATTTCTTTTGTTTGCAGGATAGAGCTGGACACTTGTCCCAAGGTGCAATTGCGAACCTGGTTGATGTAGTTGGTGCTTCTGTAGCATATATTAACGGTCTCCCTATGAATGTTTCAGTAGACATATCCATCTCCTACATGTCAAAGGCAAAGCTTGATGTAAGCAACCCTTTTCCGACATATATGGTGATACATAGCATTCGCTGAATTGGTCATACACGCCTACCAGGCTTTCTCGAATATGTACCCAACAGTCACTTTTAATCTGGTTTTCAATCAATTAGCATTCCAACCAGATATGATCTGTATCATTCCAACCAGATATTTTTGAAGAAACTTGTGACATATTTCTCTGTTTATGCCAAATTGCAGGATGAGTTAGAGATTACCTCAAAAAGGTTAGGACAAAGAGGAAGTTATTCTGGAGTAGTAGTGCTTCTGAGAAACAAAGCAACTGGAGAGGTTGTTGCTGAAGGTCGACATTCAATGTTTCGTCCTGCTGCCAAACTCTGAGTCCTTATGGTATAGGTTGGTAATCCAGTTTGACCTCTTATAACAATTCAATTTATTTACTTATACAAAATCCAATCTGTGATAATAATTAGCACTATCTAGTCTAGTACATGTAATATGCTATTGATTAGAGTAGTTCATACATGTAAGTTGCACATGTAACAATTGATAACTTACGTGATTTTGAATCTTTTGACAAATAAAGATGTTCAATCTTGATGAGAAATTAGGCCTTATTGGGTACTTGTTTGACATCAAGTTTAATTAAGTGCATCTTCTTTGGTGAGTAATGGAATCAAGTCTCTTATGTTACAAAGTACTGGATCCTAGGTTTCATAAGAAATATGGATCAAGACTAGTTACATTATATGTGAACAAGAAGCCTTTTGCTTTTCCTTCTTAGAATAAACAGAAATTTTGTTAGAAAAAGATCAAAGTACACAAGAGGACGAGAAGTCCTCAGAATAAACCTAGACAACTCAAAACCAGCAAAAAACCAGAACTTTTAGAAACCAACATTGATCAAGTAAATGCAGCTTTCCAATCGAACATTAAGGCAGAAGGTAATAAATTTTAGAATTAAATTTAGTTTACCCTCATGAGGTTTGGGGGTGACTTCATGTTAGTCCATACACTTTTAATTTCATCAGTTTACCCCTGAACTCTTCAATTTTTGTCTACCGTGCCCAAATTCTCATATTCCGTTTGAATTGACTGTCAGTTTTAACCTTAACTGTGGGGCCCGTATCAAGAATTAACGGTTAATTCAAACGAAATATGAGAATTTGGGCACGGCAGACAGAAATTGAAGAGTTTAGGGGTAAACTGATGAAATTAAAAGTGTAGGGACTAACATGAAGTCACCCCCAAACCACAAGCCCCAAACCACAAAGGGGTAAACTGAATTTAATTCTAAATTTTACATCCTAAAGTGACAATGCCCGTAGGGAAAACCAAAAAACAAGCTTGATCCTGAATTAAATGAACATAAAATGAAACACAAATTCACCAGGACCTGTTTTTGAATTCTTTTTCACTCTGTACTGTAATAAGATCAAGTACAATTCAGAATTCCTTTCCCTTGTTCTTTATATTATTCCTAGAACTCTAACATAGATATAAAAAGAAGTCCAGCCATCATCAATCTTAACATGGATGGCCATGGCTGTTTAAAAAAGAAAAGCAAATGAAGTTTTAATAACATATGATCCTGTTCACTACCACTTAGTAAAGTGATGTTCGTCATTGACTTGGACTTCTTTCTTGCTGTGGAAATCCCAAGCAGAGGTTGAGAATTGGGGGCACTCCTTCAAGTACAAGTGTTCCAATGAAGGGCACTGGATTTCAATAATTACACTTCCAGTTGTACTACGCAAAACATTGTGAGCTCTGGAAGATCTTTCAAGAGTAGGTCCTTGAGTTTTGGAAGAACAATATTTTTGTTCTCTATTTCGTTGCTTGCTTCAATAACTCTATCCAAGCCACTACAGCTCCCAACCGATAGGTCTTCCAATTGCAGAAGACATTCAGCTACATCCAATGTGAAGAGACTTCTCAGTTTTGTGCATTCATAAACTTCCAAACTCTTGAGATTATGAAAGTTTGCATATGGAGCAGGATCTTTCCATATGCTTATCAGTGCCCCTAGAACGAGCAGCTTCATCTCTTTCTTCTCTGTTAAGATAACTTGCTCTGGTTCCAGCGCTGCAAATTCAAACACATAGTCCATTCTGTTCATATGGTGGCAAACTAGAGTTTCCAACTTTTGTACTCTTTGCAACAAGTTTAGTGGTAAAAGTGCATTCACAATTTTATGACAATATGCCACCACCAATAACTTAAGATTGCACAGAGAACCAGGTTGTAATTCACCAACACACATATCCTCAAGGCAATCTGCCTTTTTCACATTCAACTGTTCCAAGTTCTCGAACATGGGTCTATTTGAAACCCTTGTTCTTGTGTTCATCAGCTCTTTCATGTTCTCATGGCTCCCATATAATCCGAGATACTTCAATGCATGTAATCTCCCATGGTCATACTCCTCAATAATGTTGTTTAAGCCTCTGCACTCTACATAGTCTAGTTTCTCTGCTTTCTCTGTCACCACTTTGTTAAACCAATCTGGTAAGGTATTGATGGCAGTGTTAAGACTCAATGCTCTTGAACAAAGATGAGGAAAGTCATGTTCCAAACTGGATGGCATGGGCCATCCAGCTGACTTGTCTATAAATATAACAAAAGATACCCAGTTTGGAGCAAACTTAACAGTTTGAGGCAAGCACTGTGCATCAGATAGGGGGACCTCCAGCAAATTCAAACGTGACAAGCCAGTTACCTCATGAAACTCAGCATTCTTACCGAAAGAAGAGGAATAGCGTCCTCCAACTTTTCTACCCCAGTCCCCAAACTTACATTGCAAGTAAAGTTCTTCTAATTTTTCCAACCTTGATATCACATGAGATGGAATTCTCTTAATACCAAATCTACTGCTGAACTTAAACATCCTTAAATTGGTCATATTTCCTATTTCTTTGGGGAATTCCTTAATATGACAGTCTGTCATACTAAGAATCTCAAGTTTCTTCAGATGCCCTAGTATAGATATGTCAATTCTTCTCTTGTTGCAATAATCCAAATACAAAGCTTGGAGGTTGGTTAGGAGACTGAATGATAGAGGAAGTACTGAAATACTAGTACCTCTAAGATCTAGGACCCTTAATGCATTCAGACATTGAAAAAATGACTCTGGGATCTCTTCTAAGTAACTATTCCCTTTTAATGATAATAAAAGGAGTTTTGAGCATACCAATTCTTGAGGAAGCTTGCAAATGTCGTTCTCCATAAGTGAGATTGCTGAGAAGCCCTCGTCTGCATCCACCGGCCACATCCATCCATTATACCATCCAAAAGCAAACAAGAAGCATTAAGGTATTTCATCACTGAATTTGCTATGACTCTTGCATCTTCTATTGTGCTGTTGACATGTCGAAACAATCCTATTCCGAATCCAAACTTCATCAGTTCTTCACTTTGGATATCATAATCTTCGGGGAATAAGCAGCAAAGCAAGAAGCAAGACTTGGCATCATTGCAGTCCAAGTAATCATAACATAACTTTATACATTCATACACATCTCTCTCATCATCATCAACGTTCGCATGTTGAGACATCTGAAGACGTCGAGCTGCTTCTTTCCATTCTTCAAAACCTTTATCTTTAAGCGCCCTCGCAACTGCTATCAATGCAACTGGAATACCAGCACATTCTCTTGCCACTGTCCTTGCTACATCATAGAACTTTGTTGACTCATCAATAGACTTTCTCGTTTTCTTCACAAACAGGTTCCAAGCATCTTCTTCTGACAAGATATTGAGTTGAATGTTTGCTTGGCTCTCCATGGAATGACAAACATTCAATCTCCGCGTGATTAGTTGAAGGTATAGGGTTGTTGGCAATCTTTATATAGAACAAAACACAATCTATGAAGCCTAAAGCAATTGGGAGATTGGTCTTGCACATCTGAAGAACAAGTTGAAGAAGTAGAAGAACCAACATGATCTCATGGAACTCAGGTAAAATCATGCATGTGCATTTCAAGATTTTTCATAGAGGATAGCAGTATCACTTGCCATTCTAAAAATCTGGGTTTCCAGTTTTTTTTTATCTTTTGTTTAGTTGTTTTATATTTAAGTTTCTTTACCCTTGTTCCATAAATTAGTCTAGGGTTTGATGCCTTTATTTCAACCCGTGACCCATGTTTTAGCTTTTAGGCTCCAGCTGTGGTTTGCTGTGTTTGTGATACACAAACCAATATTTGTAGCTGTCTTTGTTTGATATCAGAGAAAAGTGGTTTGCTAAACCATTATGGTATTATGCTTTTGGGAAAAAGTTTGCAAAACCTTTGTCTCTTGCTTTTAAATCAAACATTGTTTAGGATAGTTTTGTTTGTCTTTTCTCTTGGCCATGGACAGCTGCATATGTCCTCTCACTTTATGAGTTTGGCCAAGGACAAAAGTCCAAAACCCTTTCCTTGCTTTGGCCCTTGTGCCTGCCCTCTTGTGGCACCTCTTTGGCTTGTGTCTCTCTCTTGTTAGAGCACTCCATCAGCCTATATATATTGAGCAAGGCTGCCTTTGCTCAATGGTTGTCAAAATGTAGTTTTTACATTTGCATTGTTGGGTTTTGGTTTTCCTTTGCTTTGTTCATTAGTCTCTAAGTCGTCATTTTGTGATTATAAACCTTAGAGCTGAACAAAACCTTCTCTCACAAAGTCATTGCATTATTGTTGGGTTTTGGTTTTTCATTTGCATTGTTCATTAGTCTCTAAGTCTTCCTCTTGTGATTATAAACCTTAGAGCTGAACAAACCCTCTTCTCAAAAACTCATTGCATTATGCATACCATGAGATCAGTTGGTAGTGCAGCAACCCCGGAAGTGTTCATGAAAGAAACAGCTGGGGATAGCTGAGTTCTGATGTATCCCG
>NC_020493.1:12451559-12455261 GCF_000184155.1 Fragaria vesca subsp. vesca | reverse complement strand
CCCCCCCCCTCCTAGGACCTTTAAGTGGTATCAGAGCGGCCACTAGCTTTTGTTAGTGAGATCCTCTGTGAGCCGAGAATGGACCGTGATAGAGGCCAAATTTCCATTAACGTCCCTTCATATTTTGATTGGACTAATTATGGAAGGATGAACATCAAAGCTTTTAATAGCTTGCCCACTGCTCTATTTGACAAAGAGCGTTGGAGAGTCAGTTGGGACACATTGGCTATGACCTATGAAAAAGCTAAAAAAATTTCATAGCTTATTTCATGAGTCTAAACCATCCTTGGATGATGTTTAGGATTCCTTGGCCTTTGTATCCCCAGTCATATTAGATGAGTCCTTTGAGGACAAGGATTCTAATGATAGTATACATGTCATGTATACTGAGTTGTTTTATGATTCAAAGTCTATTCTCACTAGGATTGAAATTCTGTCCATGAATTATCAAATAGTGAGGAGACGAAATTTGGGAATTCTTGGTTTAGGTTTTGAGATTAGAGAGTGCTCAAAGCAGTAAAGCTACTGTTTTCGTCAAGAGCAAAGAACTCCTTGTTGTTGAGCCTAATCGACTAGGGATTCCAAAACTTCTAACCTTTTGTCCCCTTTTTGCTCGCCACCACTTTGTTGTTGTTGGCCATATCTGATTTTTCTGTCAATCCAGCCCTAAGAGATCCTAGGAGAATCAATTGCTCACCTCGTTTTGGTTATTCTTAGAATATCCTTAAGAGAGTTTTCGAGGATAGCAAGGTGTCTGTCTATCCCTAAACCCAGATTCCATAGAAAAATCCACTTGGGTTAGAATGAGATTTTTGAGCGGTGTTGTTTCAAAGCCATATCAATTTATACCAAACAATTTGACATTTTTTGGACGAAACCCAGATGTTGGGCATGTATGCCTTTTTCTCTAGACTTAGAATTTGTCTTGGAGAGACTTAGTTCATGGCCATGTGCATTGTTGCACTTAGTGTTCTTACAACGAGTCGTTTTGACTTGTGGTATGTGGACAATGGCTGTTTTAAGGCACATGATCTGTGACCCAAAATGGTTCACATCTAGGTTTGGACAAGTTGCGTTTGGGGTTGGTGCCAAAGCTGAGTTGGTTGTGGGATAGCTAACACTCTTGGTCTCCTGGACCTGAAGGATGTTTCTTTTGGTAAAAGGGTTAAAGGTCAATCTCCTAAGTGTTAGTTTGATTTGACCGTGTTATATGTCTGATACCTGATGGTAAAGGTAAAGGCATGATGAGAGGTGTGAGGACTAAGGACCAATGTTATGGTACCTTTGCATAAGAGAACTTTTCTCCTCAAGAGTGCTCTCGTTTAATGGTATCTGAGGATGCTCTTGAACTTTGGCACAGAAGAGTGTGTCATTTGAAATATCTGGTCATTGTAAAGCTATCATCGAAAGGAGCCGACAAGGATACCTAAGTTCACTAGTATCCCCACAGGTATGTATGAGCATTGTAGAATTGGTAAGCTGGCTCATTCTCTTCACTCTTGATTTGATGGTTGACCTATTTCTAATATGCTTGAACTGTTGCATATAGACTTAGTTGAACTTGTTGAAACTAAAGCATTGGTGGTTGGAAGCATGTGCTTGTAATTGTTGTTGTTTCTTTTTCAAGATTCACTTGGGTTAGATTCCTAGCTATTAAAGGTGAAAATGTTGAAAAGATTACAGCTTTGCTAGAAATTGGGTTTCAATTGAATAGTGTTTTGTTGGCTTGCATATTGGTGGTATTAGATTCAACCATGACATTAAATTTCAACATGCTTCATTATTGTTGTGAGGAATTTGGTGTACATCATGAATTTTCTACTTCCATTACTCCCAAACAATATAGGTTTGTTGGGAGTGTTTTGTTGGCTTGCATATTGGTGGTATTAGATTCAACCATGACATTAAATTTCAACATGCTTCATTATTGTTGTGAGGAATTTGGTGTACATAATGAATTTTCTACTTCCATTACTCCCAAACAACATAGGTTTGTTAAAAGGATAAATTGTGTCCTTGTTGACTTGGAAAGAGTTATGCTTAAATGCCTATGATCTCCCTCATTCCTTTTGGGGAGAGGTTTGCTTCTAATGTCTACTATTCTTTGAATACAGTGATTTTCAGGTTGAAATCCTTCAAGCCACCGTTTGAGCTTTGGAAAGGAAAGAAGTCATATGGTGTCACATGTGAAAGCATATTGTGTGGACAACAAAAGATCATGCAAAGTGAAGGAAACATTATATGTTGCAATATTTGACTTTGCTATGCTCTCATGGTTCCTCTATGGTGTCTCAACAGGAACAAGTCCGAGATGTACTCATTGGTAACCGAATTCCAATGAGGAAATCATTGAAACTGAATCTGATCTCACAGACTCAGGGATAGATGACAGTCTTGCCATCCTGATGCCCCCATAGATCTGGAAACAATGTCAGGCTCAGAAAGATCACACTTCTTCTGACATATTTTGGTAAGATGGTTGAGCCTAGACAAACCAGGGGTAAGTCAATTTGACTGGTAAGCAGTGTTGTCATCCTTAAGTGTTTACTTGCTACATATTGATATGATACCCACACCATATTTTATTTATGGTTTTGTATTTATCATAGAGTCCATATTTGATATGAGAGCCTTGCTTGATGTTGATTATATCAATGCCTTGCAAGATGAGTTGGACCATTTTGAAATAAGCATTGTATGACACTTAGTTCCTGCTAGATCCAAAGCCCCAAGATTTCAAAGTCTCAACCATCCTGAGCATGTGCATAGGTTAGCAAGGCCTTTATGACCTTAAGCAAGTTCTTATAGATTGGTATGAGTGACTGCCCACACACTGGTTTGATAATGGGTATGTGAAAGGTTCAGTTGACAAAACCATGTTTGTCAAAGGCACCTCAAAGCACATTATAATTGCATAAGTATATGTTGATGACATGTGTTTGGTCACATTTTATGATATCTTGCTAGATGTGTTTACCACTTTTCTTTGAAAATTTTGAGATGAGTCTCTATGGTAAACAATGTTACTTTTTGGGTTTATAAGTTGTACAAAAGGAGGATGGACTGTTTCTCTTTAGTCCATATCCAGATACTTGGGATGGAAACATCCACTGCCATCCTGAATCCGATAGGCATGAGCTGTAAGATCTTTGCCAAATCTGGAAGGTATTAATGCTGATCAAACCCAATTCAAGAGCATGATTGTTAGTCTCTTGTACTTCATAACCAGCAGGCATGTCATTGTCTTATGTGTTGGCTTTTTGCTTGTCCTATCCAACTCTAAGGGATCCCATGTGAAGGCGGTAAACCGTATCTTTGGATTCATGTATGGTACTTGTGATTTTGGTTTTAGTTATCCATATGATACTAATGCTGATATTGCAGGTTTCTCCGACTTGGATTTGGTTAGCGATGCTACGGATAGAAAAGATACCTTGGGAGGATGTTCCTTGTGAGAACCAATTTGGTCTCTTGGCATAGTAAGAAGCCACCATTTTCACTGCACAAACTGAGCCCATGGATGCAGAAAGTTGTTGTATGCAACTATTGTGAATGAAGCACATGTGTGCTGATTGGGGATTCCAGCAAGGTATTCTATCCATGTGTTTGTGGTAATACTTATGTCATCAATATTTCCAAGAAAGCTGTGTTGCATTCTAGGATTAAACATGTTGATATTAATTAAGTATCATATCATCATAA
>NC_020493.1:12449707-12451539 GCF_000184155.1 Fragaria vesca subsp. vesca | reverse complement strand
ATCTCAGTTAATGCTGATCTAAAGACCCATGAGTGGAACTATTTCACACACACTCTGATGTTTGGACTAAGTTTAATGGACCATGGTGATTACGTTACAGTCATATATACATGTGGACTAGCATAGTGATTAAGACATTTGAAATCTTGGTGTCTTACTTTGTGTGTTTATGCTCAAACTGTCTATATGCAGGGATTTGAATGGACATTGGTATCTTCAGTAGGTTGTTTAGTCATTACTTCTTGTGTGTCATTTTATTTCAATTAGATAAGTTTGTTTTCTATGCACATTCTTAGGGGGAGTAATTGATAATCTGTGGTACACACATGCACCTTATTTTTTGTTAAATTAAGGTTGTCCAAAGTTTTTGAAAACTCTTGTGTAAGTGCGTGGTTGTTGATTGAGGACTTTGTAAGTATGTGCTGACCTGGTTAGGATATGAATATAGGATGGTTTCCTAGGTCTTGCATCTAGTTGTTCCTTCTTTTATATTGTGCACACCTGTAGGGTGAGCAATGCACCCTCTTAGGGGGAGTATATTTATTATATGGGTTATTCACATACTTGCATCTTAGTCAAAACATTGAGGGAACTTCTTCTCGTGTGTTACATGTTTTTGAGTGTAAGATTGCTTGTTTGTGGTTGAGCCTTATTACATGTGGGTTGTACTTCTGTGATATGAAACATGTTGGCTTTTGCTTTGATCATCGACTTGTTTCATATGGGATAGTTGGACTCTCTCTCTCAAGTATGTGGACATGAGAGTTGAAGGGATTGAACTATAGTTGTTTCAAGCATGAGTGAGTTGTAGTTTTCAGTGGCATACTCTGACGTCATACCACGACGCTTTTTCCGCTGCTTAGATGCCATGCTAATTGCTCTACTCTCCCTTGATCTTTTCACCTTCACTCTCCCTTGATAGCCTTTCCACCATCATTCACTTTAGTTCATACTGAGGTGCATCGACCATTGTGTAGGTTGTTGTTGATGATATTGGTTGGAGTGTATGCCCAAACTCAGATATGAGGTCAATGTCCCTATTATCAAATGCAAAGCTTCAGCTGCTGTAGGGGTTGTCAAACCCACCTTGTCTCCTGTAAGGATGATCCGTTAGATATATCCCTAGCTCTCCCTCCTTGTTCTGACTTTGCCGTTTTATGAGTTCATATTACTCTTTCGAGGCTGATTGTTTAAGAGAATTTCATTGACCTTAAAACAATTCATCTTGCTGTGAATTTGTTTGTTGATGGGTTAGGATGGGTTAATGGCTTAGTGTCTTTTCTTAGGGTTAGCCTTACATGGGTGTGTAGTCTTTATGCAGATTCCCCTTAGGACATTGATTCAGATGTTAAGCTTAGATCTAAATATCTTGCTTTGTGCTTAACCATACTTCTCCAGGATATCAAGACCTGCTGGTATCCCTCATATACCCTCCGAGAGTTGTCTCTTGGTCTTTCCGAGTCTTCCCATCAAGCTATGCTTTGTAGCTAATGTTTGAGTGTGACATCATGATGTCTTTGCTACTCACTTATCCCCTGTTGACACCCATTGCTAAGTCTTTATGAATATTCAATGTGTATGTCGAGTCTCTTGAGCAAAACTTGCTTAAATAGGAGATGCTTCTTGCCGCCTTTAATGGTGAGGATTAGGACGCTGTAAATGATGTTGATAATGCTGAGGATAATACGTATATGTGATTATATTGAACCGCTCTGACCTTGTTTAGTTTGGTTTTATCATTCTCGGCTCTCTTTATGTCTCCTTGAACATATGGTTTCCCTTTGTCATTCCTTGACAAAAAGGGGGAGAACTGGTTGTTCGGATTGTTGGTG
>NC_020493.1:12445462-12449687 GCF_000184155.1 Fragaria vesca subsp. vesca | reverse complement strand
TAAAAAACATCTTGGTGTTCATTATTATTTTACTGCAACTTTTATTTATTGTCACTGTGTATTTGTTATTCAGGATAGCTATAACCCTTGCTATCCCTGAGAACGAATTTATACGAAAAAAGTTGTTAATAGCCTATTCGCGCCCCCCCCCTCCCTCTAGGACCTTTATTAGTAGGACTTTGGAGTTGCATCTTTGAAGCTCGTTGTAGCTAGGAATTCCAATGCTCGACAAGTCTACTCTGTCCCAAATGTCATCCAAGATTATGAGGATCCTGCTTCCTCTTGTTATCTTCTCCCTCAACCTGGCAGCTCTTTCCATTTCTGTCTCCTCCTCAAATTTAAAGTTGAGCAGATCTGAAAATGTGCCTTGAATTTTTCTCAAGTCAGGTCTTCGGGACACAACAGCCGTAATAACATGATGAAATAGCCCCATTTTTTGTGCTTGTTCACCAACATGTTTCACCATGGTAGTCTTCCCAACCCCTCCCATTCCATAGACCCCAATAGTAGTGATCTCATCATTTCCAAATGCCTCCATGAGCTCATCCATGGCTTGTCTTGTTGCTTCAAATGCTTCAAAATCTTCAGTAGACATTATAGAAATAGGTCCCCCAATAATGAAGACGAAGTACAGAAATAACCAGAAGAAAAAAAGCCCTCAAGAAGGAATGAGGTAGCCTGGAACAGATCACTTAAAACCACAATGTAAATTTACAGATGCATGTTTGATATCGTTCTCTTAGTTCCATATTTCGTGCATCTTGTCTACAAGTATGTAAGCATCATATCTTAAATTTGATTTCCTCTATCACCCTACTGATTAATATTATATATATGAGCTAATGAGCACACACACGGTAGCTGTTTTTTCATTCATTTTTGTTTTTTCAGTACACACTTCAAATTCATATGTATTTTAAGCTTGATAGGAAACATGTATCGGCATAAAGAATTAAAGATCCTGTAGACCAGCTAATATTTCGTTTCTTAAAAGGCTAAAACTGCATAAGAATTCTTCCTAGAATCAGTTAACTCTCTGTAGAAAATCATAGATGCATACAAATAAGTGATGCACTTGAGAAATATATGTGGTAAGGACATGGCTTCTCTGCTTGGAAAATGAAGTGCTTGGATCTGCTTGGACTACAAACATGTTTATTTGTGCATATTGTCTACACTTCAGTCATCGATCAAAGTCAACTAGATCGTTGTTTATCCCTCAGCCAACTAGTAGTTTATAGAAACAGATTAAGATGTGAATTAGAAACACAAAATGTAAATTATGTAAAGAGATTAACCATGTTCATCAACTGGTTACTAACTGACAAAGAGATTCATGCGTAACCACCATTAGATGTGAATGTAATGGTGATTGAAAATGAATTATTCTCTCTTAGTCAGTGATCAGGTGAACAATACTGTTTCTTCCATTCCAACTTTATCACGATCAAATTGCAGAATATATGTGTTCGAGATACCTTTTGAGAAACAAATTAAAAGTAACTTGTGATTTGGGAGACTTCATCTATTGTAAATTTGAGGATTTGAATATGAAACACCATCCACCGGATTTGAAAATTAACCAAGGACTAAAATATTCTTAATATTTTCTTGAAATTTTCATTTTTTAGAAACACCGATAATGATTTTCATATCTTTCAAAAATTTTATATTTAGCTTCTTTTTAGTCGATGATAGAATTTTTATATAAAATTTGGGTAAAATTTTCATTTATATTTACTCGGTCAAAGTTATGGGACTTTGGTGTCGGACCAACCGAAAAAAATCTAGTATGTCTACTGTTGCCTACGAAGGACGCTCTACTTTGTTTCTGTTGGTGCTTTAGTTATATGTCAGTTCTTGGTTGTTGAGGGATGAGGTCCTAAAGAGAGTGAGATTTTTGAGAGATCGAGCTAGCTAGATGGAGAAGAAGGTGAAGGACTTTCTGGAGGTGAGCCGGTACGAGTCAGAGGCCGTCTCACAAATCGTGGTTCCACCCCAGGAACCAGGCAACTCGAGCTTCTACGAGGATTTCGCCCGAAGCGGCCTCCGAGTCGACCGAGTCGGACCCCATGGACTCCTCGTCTGCACTCTCAAGGTTCCTCACCGCCTCACCGTGAGTAGATCCCTCATTTCAGCTGTAGAATACTCATGACCTTAACTGGTTTCATTTGTTTCCATAATTCAATCTTCTTTAAGGGAACACCATGAAGCTTGTAAGTTGTAACTTACCCCATTCTAAATCTAAGTCTCTCACAAATTTTCAGAGCATGGAATAGCATATGATAACTGCAAGCTTGATGTTAGAGACTTCAGTTGCAATTTGTTTGTATTTATTTATTTAGTTTTGGTACATAAATCTGTTAAAATTGAAATGTATCTGCAATCTACATCGAAAAGATGTCTTCTTCTGCATTGCATTCGTTTTGTTGGTAAAAGAAAGGATTAATTACAAAACACTACCCGAACTATGATGCTATTTTTATTTTCATACCTAACTATGAAAAACTTGCATTTTCATACCCGAAGTTTCATTCTGTTAGCATTTTGATATCCTGACCACTAACACCGTTAAATTTTGAGGACATTTTTTCGTTATTTCAATAAATGTATCATTTTTTACATTTACTTTAACAAAATAATTTATTTTTTGAGGTTATCAAATACAAATAGAACAATTTACTTTAGCAAAAATATTCAAAAACTAAAATTAAATATTTATTTTTGCAACAATAGTGATAAAAGTTAGTAGAACTCTTGTATGTATATATATTTTTAGAGTTACATGTGAAGCAAAACAAAATAAAATAAATTAAAATATATAACTAAAATAAATTATATCGAGAAAATATATTAAATATCGATAGAACTTTTATCATATTTTATATAAACATGGTATATTTAACCAAAAATAGATTAAACATGTTTTTTTTTAATATATTTTTTTAAATATCGAATGTCGAGTTTTTTTTTTATAATATTTTTGCTGAAGTAAATTGTTTTATTTGTATTTAATAACTTCAAAAAATAAATTATTTTGTTAAAGTAAATGTAAAAAATGATATATTTATTAAAATGACGAAAATGCCCTCAAAATTTAACGGTGTTAGTAGTTAGGGTATCAAAATGTTAACCGAATGAAACTTCGGGTATACAAATGCAAAGTTTTGATAGTTAGATATGAAAATGAAAATAACATCATAGTTCGGGTGATGTTTTATAATTAATCCTAAAAGAAACGTGAGTCTAATTTCCATTACTGTTGAGATGGTCTTCTTCATGATTGATTGATTGTATATAGTAATGTGGATGAACCACATTAGTCTTCTAATGTTCTTATATTTGTTGTGTATTTGTCTTAGAGGATTAAACTCTGGTAATAAAATGTTTTGTTGAGATTTGTTTGCAGGATAGAGCTGGAAATTTGGCAAAAGGAGCAATTGCAAATCTTGTTGATGTGGTTGGTGGTTGTGTGATATATGTTCAGGGCAAAATGAAGCTTCACACAGATGTAAATCAGTGTGAAATATAGATATCTCACACAGACATCCGTGTGAGAAAGCCATTAGTCACGCTACACTCACGAATTGCCTATCCGTGCTGTTTGCAGGGGGGCTAATGCTCATTACACACGGATAAAAAAGTCCGTGTGAGATATTGACGTGGGTCCCATTACATATCCATTGACATAATTGATATCAATGTAATATAGTCCGTGTGAACAACTTCTTAACTCACACGGATATATGTGAGAAATACCCTAAACCATTCTCTAACCCATTTCTGTGCGGAAGACATTTGACACTGATTTCAGTGTGGAAAAGTGATGGGAATTAAAAAAAAATTATTCTGCAAAATATTTAAGAAATTCATCTATAATTAATTTTTTACTGAACATTACAACAATACATGTAAATTCTTTACAGCCCACTGAAGATACAAACAATAATAGTATACTTGAATGAAATTATAAAAGCTGTAAAGCAAAGTAAAGAGAAACAAGAACATTGAATGAAATTAACTAAATTAAATGAAATTAACTAGCTTAAAATCTATCAACATCTGAAAGAGATTAGCAAACTCAAAGATGTAGTGCCAACCCAACATCTGCTTTGTCAACATCTCCACCAACATGTGTTTGCTTGACTTTGTCATCTTTCAATTGCTCAGCTTCCTTGCGCTTCAACTCCATATCTGGGTTCTCATACCTGATCACTAAGTTCAC
>NC_020493.1:12416091-12442371 GCF_000184155.1 Fragaria vesca subsp. vesca | reverse complement strand
TGTAATTATTTGTGATTTCACATGGATATCAGTGTCTACATTTCACACGGATAATTGTGTATTCCATATTTCACACGAACATCAGTAAGAAAAAACCTATTGTTACGAAAAACTGTAACTATTTTATCTGTATTAGTGAAAAAATAGAATTTATTTTAATCATCTAATATTTCATTGTTACATATATGTGTGAGAATTACATTACACACAGATTACTGTGAGAATAACCAAAAATATCATTTGCATTAACACAGTAATCTGTCCCTAATGTTTTTTCACACGGTTTTCTGTAGCTATTGTTGTTGCATAAGGTAACATGGGACTAACAAAGTTTTTTTCATACTGTTTTCTGTATGCTTTTGTATTTCTCACAGATTTATGTGAGTATAAATAATATGTGAGAGTTAAATATGTGTGAAAGCTTTTTTTTCTAGTAGTGGTATGTTTCAGTAGACATGTCCATCTTCTATATGTCAACTGCAAAGCTTGATGTAAGCAACTCTCAATTCTTTGACATTTTGTTGGTGATTTGTAGCTGCCAGCCTCTGAATTGATCAGTCATTATACATGTCAATGATCAATCAAACAAGCTTTCTTCAATGCGTCTCATAAGCACTTTGAATCTGGTTTGAAACTTCGAATCGAATGTAAATATGTTTTCTTTAGCTCGATCCCATTCAGATCAATATATCTCTGTCATTCCCGTTTATTTAAGGGGTTTTACAAACAAACCTGCGACATTTCATGATATCATTGATGCGAAATTGCAGGATGAGCTAGAGATCACCTCAAAAAGGTTAGGACAGAAAGGTGCATATTATAGAGTGATAGTGCTTCTGAGAAACAAAGCAACAGGGGAGATTATTGCTGAGGGCCGTCATTCAATGTTTCGTCCACAGCATACTCCCAAACTCTAAGTCCTTTTCAAAGATATGGATCACCTTGTTTGTGATAGTATGTATTTAGGGCAAAACTATCCAACTGGAAGAAGTATTTAACCCCAGAAAAGGAATAATCATTTATCGATAGCGCAAAGGTTATTTGGGAAGTAAATCACCTGTACCGGATTTCCCAGTGCCAAACATGTGCCATCAATAGAAAACCAACACGTGGAGTTCCACCTAACAAAACTAAACAGACTTGTAACACTGTTAATATTGTTTTTTTTTTTTTAGTCTTTTATTTGAATGAAAAAAGGAAAAAAATAAAAAAAGAAGATGGCCAATAAAACATTCCCACTCTCTAGTCTCTACGTTGTTCCTTCTTCCTTTCTTCAATCCAGAAATCTAGACAGATCAGATACAATCAGATCAGAAACCATCAATCTATAACCGGTCTCTCGACCCATTTACTTGCAACGAGGATCTGATTATTTCGTCGTTTTATAGCCGTATCTTGGGTCGGACTAGTGATCGAGGCTTTGTCTCAGACGAGTGCTTTCGTGGTTAGAATTTCATGTTTGCTGTGGAATTCTGTTGGTAATAATCAGGATTGTAGCAGGGATTTGATCAACGAAAAGTGTTTGAATTTGCAGATAATAGATTTGGGGCTAAAAGAGAAAGAAATCGATTGGGAAAATTTTGTTTGTATTATTGAAGTGAGTATATTTGGGGGATTTGTTTTGAATTGTGGCCTTGTGGGTAGGGCTTGGCATGGGACGGGATATAGCTAATCCCACGGCCTGTCCCAGACATTAAAATCAGGACGGGACGGGACGAGACGGGCTTTGTGTTTTTTAGATTTCATCCCACCACGGCCCTATCCCGGTTGGGATGGGACGGGCCCAATCCTGGATAAAAAAAGTTGAAAATAAACTTGTAAGCAAAAGAAATAGTTCCATAGTTTTATAGTGCTCTTACTCTATTATGTATTAACAAATACTTGTAATATATTTATAAGTATAACACGGTGTAATAAGCAAGTTTATACTACTTACTTTCTCTAAATTTGTCATCAGTCATCAGTCATCACTACTAAGGTGCAATAAGAGAGTCTATAACAATCAACAAATTAAAGTATTAAACATCATTGTTATTGAATTGGTGACAACCTAGTAACTTAAAGAAACAAAGAGCTAAGATCAAAACACTTAAATGAAATGTTCAAATCACATCTTAATCAATAAAAAATCAATCATTAAAATAGTCGGGACGAGACGAGCCTAAACGGGACTTGAATTATCCGTCCCGTGTCCTGTCCCGTTATATATAAACGGGACGAGACAGGACGAGCCTAACGTTTTGAGATTTAAATTAACAAATTAAAGTATTAAACATCACTGTTATTAAATTGGTGACAACCTAGTAATTTAAAGAAACAAAGAGCTAAAATCAAAACACTTAAATGAAATGCTCAAATCACATCTTAATCAATAAAAAATCAATCATTAAAATAGTCAGGACAAGACAGGCCTAAACGGGACTTGAACTATCCGTCTTGTGTCCTGTCCCGTTATATATAAACGGGACGAGACGGGACGGGCCTAACGTTCTGAGATTTAAATCTCGTCCCGTCTCGGCAAATTTCGAGACGGGCTCGAGACGGGTTCAGGATTACGGTTTTTTATGCCCACCCCTAGTTGTGGGTGAGTGTTGGTTGTGATCGAGGTTGAAAACTGGGCATAAGACACGGTGGAGTTGTTGAAAGAGATAGAGATAAGAAACATGGAGAGGGATTTGAACGTGGTTGGAGAAGGAAGAAGAAAAAATCGGTGGAGAGTGGGAAATACTTTTGTTATTGTTCGAGTAGAAAGTAAAAAACAAAAGATTAACAGAGTTAGAGTTCTGTTAAGCTTTGTTTAGTGAAACTCCACGTGTCAGTTTTTCATTATGAGACATGTTTGGCACATGGAATCCGATACAGGTGATTTACTTCCGGTTATTTGGGATCCTCCGGAAGAAGTATTTACCTCCATCATGATGTTACCAAATGCAATCAGAGGGAACATTCTTGTAAACTTTGATGAACATTCTTGTCGGGTGCAACATAGTTTTCCAGACTTTTTTTCTTGCTTCTCAAACAAGTATGCTCATAAAAGCATGGATGATACAAACATGAGTTACTATCAAATACAAACATGAGTTACTAACAAATTACTCGTAACAAGCATCGGACCGAACATCCTGAACCCAACTTCCTAATAGAACCACAAATTCTCTGTTCCACCATGAAGCTAGAAAGATGGTCATATACTAGTATTTTTTAGCATAATTAAAATTAGTCAAGTTTTATAGAACAAAACATACGGAATCCAACAGACAAACAAAAACCATTCCCATGTCAAACTAATTGTATCTGGCCAGTATAAAAGATAGCAAGCACAAATGGTTTGGAAGTACTACATGCCACTGATCAATCAAAGTATTCCCGGCAAATGTGCAAGTATCAAAACTTACCCTTTTTAAGTTTGAGCTTCAACCTCTGTATCCTCCACATCAGTAGCAGCAACATTTGGCTCTGCACCAATGCCATCTTCAGTAGGGGGTTGAGCTTGCTCGTCCTCTGGTAGTGGTTCTTCCACATAGTCATTTTCAAAAGCATCTTGTGGCACCTCATATATTCTAACTTGTGGCTTAGATGGATCCTTCACCAGTACATACTTACCCTCCTTCAGTTTCATAAACAAGTCCACAATAGACTTGACAATTCCCCACATACTGGCCTGATTCAGATTAATCTGTGAGGAAAACTCCTTGGGCTTGTATCCATTCACAGCCAAAATCACATGGTTGAAGGGATCACGAGGATGAACCCTTGAAACATAACCCAGCTTCATCATATCAGCACCAGCCAATAGAGCTTGTGCGGTCCATTTAGCCAACTTGTTAGCATTGTTCTTAAGCTCATTGGCCAAGACAGCACCCCTCTGAGTCTCCAATTTCTGCCTCCAATCAACACCAGAATATTTAGGATCAAATTCATTGAGCGCATTCAGAGTCAAAAACGACCTCTGGTTGTTAACCTCCATAACACTCTGAACCTCACACCTTGCAACCAGAGACACCTCATTGTCAAGCCTCCACCTTCTGTAACGATAAGCAACAGAGGCAGCTTCCTCCCCTTCATTTGCAAATGGATTACGCTCCTCCAAGGTGACCTTGTTCCCATCTCTAACCAAAACCTGCCGAGAGAAATTCTGGTTAATGTAGGCAGCCTCGAAACTCAGTGAATAAGCAGAGTTGATATCGTCCTTGGCTTCGGGCAGTGGCTCCTGAGAGGTCTCATGGACAGAAGGCAAATCAAGCGGAGAGCCATCACGTTTGTCAAAGAACAACTTGTTTCCAACTCGAGTCACCACAATGTCCCAAGAGTATACAGACCTAGGTGCGCACATGAGGGCGGAGAGGATAGTATCGGTGGCGAAAACAGTGGCCTTGTCTTCATTGGCGAGGCGGCGGATGACTGGATCATCAGAGGTTGTGATTGTGACCTTGGAGAAGTTGCGGTTCTTGAACCACCGCTCGAGCCTGCGCTCATTCTTTGGTGTGATTCGATCCACGGTGCGGTCATAGCTCTCCAGGGCACCGCAGAAGAGAAGATCCTCAGGCTCGGGGACGGTGAAGGAGAGCTTCGAGAAGGCGGAGAAGGGGATCTGATCCAGCATGTTCCATTCCGGCTGGATATCCACCGAGGATTTGCACACGGCGGCTTCACGGCGAGGCATGTAGACATTGGATCGGTTCGAGTTGTAGTGGCGGTCACGGCGAGCCCTCTCCTTCTCGGCCTCGCGCTTCTTGGCCTCAACCTCCTCGTCGCGGCGGTGAGGGAGCTGTTTCTGCTGCTGGAACCTCCACCTGGGGCCGAATTTCGGGCGCGGCGGGGGTTTCCCGTCGACGAGGCGGAAGGTGGAGTCGTCGTCGGCGTTGCCGAGGAACGACTCGTCGTTGGAGAAGTCGAAGACGGCGTCGGAGGGGTTTTTGGAGCGGGATGGGTTGTTGAAGGTGCGGGTCCAGTCGGCGATCCGGCCGAGCTTCTCGGAGCGGGAGAAGGGGGCGTAGGGGACGTTGTTGAGGGTGCAATCCGGTGGGCCCCAACCGTCGGGGTTGAAGGGGACGCCGCCGACATCGAAGCCTTGGACCATCGCGGATGAGATTCGATTTAGGGTTTCAGAGATACGAGTGCAAAAGCGAGAGAGAGCGAAGCCGTTTGGGTTTGGGTTTGGGGTTGGGACTGGGATTTATCAGAGTATAATACAGTCTTAAATATATCAACTTTGGGCCGGGTCTTGGAGGTCATCTCTTGAGGTCCAATGGGCTTTTGTTGGGCCTGGGTTAGGTTTTTTTTTTTTCTTGATTTTATTAGTTTTGTTTAGGGTAAAATTTTCGTTTGTTTTTTGGTTTTGGTGTTTTGTTGTTTTGTCATCCCTCCCTTTTGGGCGAGGGTTTTAAGGTGTTGGTAGGTTATTATTGGTGGTTTTAGTTGGGTCATGTTTGGTGTCATGTCCAAGGACTATCCGGTTTAACATCAGTGTTTTCTTGTCGTCGATGTAATAAGGAGGTTGTTCTTGCATATATATGTTGACGGTTTTAGTGCTTAGTGAGGTTGTTTCTTCTTGAGGTTGGCTGTAAAGTTGTATTGAGGCTTCTGGATGAGGTTAGAAGTATGATAAATTTAGATTCACTCGGTTCATGTTTATTGTAATCGCTGGTCTGTTGATAAGAAGAAGTGTGGGGATGGGGACTTGTTGTCCACCACTGAAATCTCCATGGTTGTAGTAGAAAATAAGGATTCAATATGATTTGGAATTCTTCAATATGTATTCTTCTCCATATTGGAGGTTTATATAGAAATACAATTGTAGTGTTAATAGGAAAAATATCTCCTACATCTATACAAAATATTTAACCTACACATATAAAGAAAGTAATTATTTACAAATATTCTACACTCCCCCTCAAGTTGGTGCATAGATATCAATCATGCCTAACTTGCCAACTGAGTCGTCAAACACTTTCCTTGACACTTCTTTCGTAATTATTTACAAATATTCTACACTCCCCCTCAAGTTGGTGCATAGATATCAATCATGCCCAATTTGCCAACTGAGTCGTCAAACACTTTCCTTGACACTCCTTTCGTAATTATTTACAAATATTCTAGACTCCCCCTCAAGTTGGTGCATAGATATCAATCATGTCCAACTTGCCAACTGAGTCGTCAAACACTTTCCTTGATACTCTTTTTGTAAGAACATCTGCTAATTGGTCTTCTGTATACACAAAAGGGAAACGAATTATTTTCCTGTCCAAGTTTTCCTTAATAAAATGCCGATCTACCTCTACATGCTTGGTCTGGTCATGTTGAACAGGATTATGAGCAATTTCAATTGCAGATGTGTTATCACAATGCAAGTTCATAGGTTGTTTGAGTTTACAACCCAATTCTTTCAACACATTACGAATCCATAACATCTCACAAACTCCATGTGCCATACCTCGAAATTCTGCTTCAGCACTTGACCTGGCAACAACCTTCTGCTTCTTACTACGCCAAGTTACAAGGTTTCCTCCAACAAATGTAAAATACCCAGATGTAGATCGTCTGTCTGTCTTATCACCAGCCCAATCAGCATCGGTGTACCTACAACTTCCAATTCACCACTCTTCTTTTCAAACAACAAGCTTTTTCCAGGTGCCATCTTAAGATACTTCAGAATACGATACACTGCATCCATATGCTCTTCGCTGGGACAATGCATAAATTGACTAATCACACTCACAGCATAAGCAATATCAGGTCTAGTATGAGAAAGATAAATAAGTCTCCCTACCAGACGTTGGTACCTTCGTTTATCAGTTGGAACTTGATTTGGATAGATGGCAAAGTTGTGATTCATCTTAATTTGTCAGGACTCACCCAGAATTTCACCCTGAAACCCGAAGTAAATCTTGCGGGGACCGCCTCCAAGGAAAATTTACCGAAAATTTGGTATAACCTCCCTTAAAAATGAATAACCATTCCTAATAAAACTTGCATACACTTCTGATAAACCAAAACCAACCTTAAACTCCTGGAGCCTTCGTGCTTCCCCAAATCACAACATCTCCCAATTATTTACTAACTTTAATAAGAATAATCCCACAACCAACAATCACAGTTTAGAGCAATTCTAATTAAGAGAAAATGAACTAGAAATTTAGAAATGAGCGAAAGCTATACTATTGACTATGCCTCTTCTCCATGTACGTCCGACCTCAACTATGCTAACTTGCAAACTGGACATTTTTAAAACGAATGGCCCTGGGGAAAATATTTGAAAACGTTAGAGTGAGTGGACAAAAGTAAGTTTAACAAAAATGAGCAACAAAAATCTTTATGCTTTCCCAATTGATTTCCATAGAAATTATGCTGCATGCGATGGCTCAAAAAGCTCTCAACAAAATTTTCCGAAATTACCAAAACGTGACTAGCCACGCTAGTCCCCAACACCTCATAAAAATAGAGCCTCTCAGGCTAAAATAAAATATGTATGTATTACACTCGTCATATCCCTTGTATGAATTTTCTTGAAACAACAAAGACAAATAGAAATTCACACAAGACTACGACGCTTGCGTCTAACGCTCACGTCGCACCATAATGGCATTTTACCTCATTATGGTGGAAAAGACGGTGTATATATATACGCGTATATCCCCTATATAAATTATTATATTTATATAGGGCTACGACGATTGCGTCTAAGGCTCATGCTCACGTCGCACCATAATGAAATTTTTCCTCATTATGGTGGAAAAGCACGTATAGCTAGCTAGCATTTCTTTATATGCATATTATTCTCATAATCATCCAAATACATATCCACCGAAAATCTCATTTTCGGTAACTCTCCAAAATAGTGAAAATTGCCAATTACAAAAGAGGTTATAAAAGTATGGCTCTACCGAAAGATCCCATTTTCGGTAACTTTTCAAATAGCGAAGTTAACAAATAAAATATGAATAAGCACTTCCGAAAATACTTCGCAGAAATCAATCGTAAAAGGAAATTATTCCAAAAATTAAGAATCAATAATATAAAAATCAACCATCAATAAATATGAGACCATCACATGCATTTAATTTAAAACAAACGTCCACTCACAACTTTAGGCATAAGCCCGACGAAATCCAATTCGGCACTCAAGTGAGGTACCCTCAAATCCTGTCACAAAAACCATGTTTAGGACCACACTTCAATTTCAGAATAAATAATACTTAGATATATAACTCAAAACTCTTCCGCCTAACCCACTACCCCTTCTAGGGTTAAGCTTATCGGATTCACGCCAAAATCCAACCACAGCCTTATTTCCTTTATTTCAACATTCTAAAACAATAATAAGGAAAATCCAACGGTCTGATTACACCCCATTAACCGCCAAATTCACCGATCTTTCAAAAATCCAAATTCTATTCAAAACTCCTCCAAAAATTCCAAACTTCATACCAATAAACTCCCCTTAATATAACACACTTAAAACCATGAAAAACCCCTTAACAGCAGCAGCCGGCGGCTGACTCCGGCGACCCCAATGCCTACCAAAATTTAACAGCATCTTCCTCTCAACCCCTTCTACGACTTTCCTAACTAGCACAAACACAAATTCCAAGCCTAAATATGGTAATCGACTTAAAACAGTAAATTGAGCCCTAGAGTTTCAATCATTGATTCCTCCTTACCAAGTACTAATCGAACCAAAACCTTTTGAGGGATTATCACCCTGGCTGAGAGCTACAAGACGAGCCAAAGATCGTTGGCTATGGCGGCCGGAGGAGGGAGCTATGGCGGCCGGAGGAGGGAGCTCCGGCGAGAGGGCAGCCGGACTTCCAAAGGCAATTTCCTCCACACGGAAGCGGTAGGGGTTTGGTCACCTACCCAGAAATGGAACGGAGGAGACAGCCGACTATAAGGGACCGGAGCGGCGATTTGCGGTGGCCGGACGACGGCGGACGGTCGCACTGAAGATCCGGTAGGGAGAGGGAGTCGGGAAAAGGAGAGAGAAGAGAAAGAGAAGAAAAGGAGAAGGAAGGGAATTGGCCTTTTAACCGGTCTTCAAACCCAATTAATCCCGACCCAACACCAAAAATTTACACCACAAAATAAATCAAATAATACCCTAATAAAAATTACCTTTTACTAACTAAAATTTACCATTTTTACCATCGTTATAATTTCCTTCTACGAATATTTCCACCGAAATAATCGTCCCTCAAAACCCCTCTAGGGACCAATTAAATCATAACTCATTGACAGAGACGGTAAATTTTTTATTAATACCAAGCTAGTAAATAAGGTAAAAATTTAAGGGTCGGGATGTGACACAATTGGTGTCTCAACAGGCTTGCAGTCAAGCATGCCGGTTTCAGCTAACAAGTCAAGTACATACTTTCGCGGGGATAAAGAAATTCCATTCTTTGACCTTGCAACTTCAATTCCGATAAAATACTTTAACTGTCCAAGGTCCTTCATGACACGACCCACCCCAATTTCACCCTGAAATACGGAGTAAGTCGTGCGGGGACCACCTCCAAGAAAGATATTACCGAAAATTCGGTATAACCTCCCTTGAAAATGGACAACATTCCTAAAAAAAACCTGCAAACACTCCCAATATTTTCAATCCAACCTTAACTCCTGGAGCCTACGTGCTCCTCAAATACAACCACCGCTAAGAATAATAAAACATCTTCCAAATCAACACATAAATATCCAAAAGATAACATACAACCTCCGTTAAATATTCTAAAATGTCAACAAGCCTTCGCCCACAACCGAAATAATATTATACATTATCCCTAAGGGAAAATCAGAGCTACTAGACACTAGAGAAAGCAAGAAAACACAAGTAGGTTACACAGGTAACCTACGGATGAAAAATGGAGGAAATACGGGTGACTATGCCTCGCCTCCTACTAGAACCAACCCGTACTCTGCAGACTGGGCATTTTAAAATGAAAGGCCCAGGGGAAAACATTTAATAACGTTAGAGTGAGTGGACAACAATAAATTATTAAAAATATTTATGCATTCCCATTTTAATTTCCAAAGAAAATATACTGCATGCGGCAGCTCAAAAGTACCCAACTCATAACTGGCAATTTCACCACTAGCTCCGGCTAGTCACCAACTCAAATAAAATGGAGCCTCTTAGGTTAAACTATATATAAACATATAGGCGTATGTATTTACACTCGTCAGACTTCTTGTATGAATCCTATGAACAAATTAGAAAAATAGAAATTCATACAAGGCTACGACGTTTGCGTCTAACGCTCACGTCGCGCCATAATAGAATTTTTTCTCATTATGACCGAAGAGGACGGTATATTTATATACGTGTGGACTCCCTATATGAAAACCTAAATAAACCAAAAAAGAAAATAGTTTTCATATAGGGCTATGACGCTTGTGTCTAACACTCACGTCACGTCATAATGGCATTTTACCTCATTATGACGGACCAAGCACGTATGGCTAGCTAGCATTTATATACATACTATACTCATAATATCCATAAACATATCCACCGAAAATCTCATTTTTGGGATCTCTCCAAAGGAGGAAAATTGCCAAATATCCGAGAAAGAAATAAATCTCTGGAAAATAAATAAATGGTCAATAGATAATTCATCGCATGCTTTTCAATTAAAACAAAGATCCACTCACAAATTAGGCCTAAGCCTGATGACGCTCTGAGGCGTATTCTGCTCGGGCCTCCTCTCGTCTTGAACCAAATATACAATTAATTTCCCAGCTAAAAATCCAATATTTAAACAAAATGGGCAAAATTAAACGTGAGTCTCCCACACACTCATCATTGCCCAACTTTACCATTCTTAACTCAAAATGGCTCAAACTTCACCGAACATACCGGCCGCCCTAATTACAACTTCCCCTAGAAAATGACTTAAATCCTATGGCCGGATTCTACATTATTCAACCGCCAAAAAATACCAAACTTTGGAAATTCACAAACCTATCCAAAACTCATCCAAAAGTTCCATAATTCACATCAATAAACTCCCCTTAATATTCCACACTTAAAACTATACAAAACTCCCAAACAGCGGCGGCCGGAGGCCGATTCCGGCGACCTCTAATGCCTATAAAATTTTGACAGAATAATCCTCTCATCATGCTCTACAACTTTCCTAACTAGCACAAATTCAAAATCCAAGCCTAGCTATGCCAATCGAACAGAAACATCAAAAATGCCCTAGAACTTTCACCTCACATGTCTCCTTACCTGAAGCGAACCAGAGTGAGTCCTTTTAGGGCAAGACAACTGGGTTGGAGACCTACAAAACCGTACCAGGCTTGCCCGGATTGGTGGCCGGAGGAGGAAGTTCCGGCGAAGGAGACCTTTGGACAGTCGGAGGTTCCAAGCGTCGCTTCTCTCTCACGACGGCGCTAGGGGGGCTGTCACCGGTTCTGAGAGATAGCTAGATCGGAGGCCGACACTTTGGGACCGGAGCGGCGGCGAATGGTGGCCGGACGACGACAGGCGGACGACCGGAAGTTCGCCGGGGAGAGAGGGCTCGAGAGAGGGCTCAGGGAAGAGGGAAGAGAAAAGAGAGAAGAAGAAAGGCTTTGGGCCTCCACACCCGGTCCAAGCTTATATTATACCCAACTCCACTAAAAAAAATTACACCCCAAAATAATATCCTAATAAAAATGACCTTTTACTAGCTAAAATTTACCATTTTTACCGTCGTCATATTTTTCTCCTACGAATAACTTTCCGAAATAATCGTCCCCCAAAACCCCTCTAGGGACCAATTAAACTATAACTTCGTTGACGGAGACGGTAAAATTCTTATTATAATCAAGTTAGTAAATAAGGTAAAAATTTAAGGGTCGAGATGTGACACTTCATCTCAAACTCTTTTGAAAGATACTTTTGTAGAGCCTCCATCTCCTTTAGGTCATCTCCTGTAACAATCATATCATCAACATACACAATCAGAGCGGTGATCTTACCCTGATTACGCTTGATGAACAAAGTGTGATCCGAGTTGCTTTGTCTATAACCAAATTTCTTCATTGATTTGGAGAATCTTCCAAACCAAGCTCTAGGAGACTGCTTCAAACCATACAGAGACTTCTTCAACTTACAAACCTTTTCGACATCGCAAGGTCTACATTTGACTCTTGGGGGCATGTCCATATACACCTCTTCTTCCAAGTTTCCATTGAGGAAAACATTCTTCATATCAAACTGTCGTAGAGGCTAATCTTTAGTTGCTGCAAGTGAAATCAAGATTTAACAGTGTTGATCTTTGCTACAGGCGCAAATGTTTCTTCATAATCAATGTCATATCGTTGGGTGTATCCATTGGCAACCAACCGTGCTTTATACCTATCAATGCTCCCATCTGCTTTTAATTTTACGGTGAATACCCAACGACATCCAACTCTCTTCTTCCCAGCTGGTTTAGGCACAATATCCCAAGTCGAGTTTTTCTGTAATGCCTCTAATTCTTCGTTCATCACCTGAGTCCACTTGGGATCCGTCATTGCATCCTGTACAGTACTAGGAAAAGAAACACTGGATAATTGATTAATGACAAGAGCATGTGACCCAGCCAACCTATGGTTAAACATGTAATTAGCTATAGGATATTTAGCTTTGGCTTTGATGTCTGGTTCATATTGTTTCTTTGGAATACCCTTGGTGACCTTCTGTGATTTCCTAGTTACAAAATTATCTACCTCATATAATTGGTTTGAATTTAAAGGTACTTGAGGGACATTTGCAGCAGATTCTTAGGTTGATGGTGTAGAGAGAGAGAAATTATCTGATTTGTTGTGTGGTCCTTGACGCATAAAAGATGTCCCTTCAGCCGCAACATTGTCTCCTTGGTGACCCTCTGTGATTTCTTAGTTACAAAATTATCTACCTCATATAATTGGTTTGAATTTAAAGATACTTGAAGAGGGACATTTGCAGCAGATTCTTAAGTTGATGGTGTAAAGAGAGATATTATCTGATTTGTCGTGTGGTCCTTGACGCATAAAAGATGTCCCTTCAGCCGCAACATCGTCTGTGTCATCATCTGCTCGGTCAGCTGGGTCAACGACTTCTTGAGAGACACGTGGCACGCTTTGTGTAGCTGCATCTGCCTCTGAACTGACACGTGACTCAAGCCAAGGTCGTGGCTCGGCTCCAGCTCCAGCCGTCTCGTAGTTCGGCTCGCTCCTTTGTGTTCCTGCGTCAGTGAAGCGCAGCGGCTGTGCTCTTGCGTCAGCGCAGCTTGGCGGCTCGACAGTGCTTGGGTCCACGATGTCATGGCTTGGGTCCACTTCTGTCTCTTTTGTTGTTGCACCTCGTTTAATGATTTCTACACCATCTTCAATTATTCCGACTCCAAATCTTGATTCCAAGACCTCTAATTCTTCAAACTTTTCAAATTCAAATAAATTTTGAGAATTCTCTTTACGACTACTCTCCCCTTAAGGTAAGACTCGGATACTCCCCCTGAGTAGTAAGGCTCAGATTCACGAAAAGAAACATCAAGGGATACATGCATGGTGTCTGTAAGAGGATCATAACATCTATATCCTTTTTGAAAATCTGCATAACCCACAAAGATACACTTCCTTGCACGGGGATCAAGCTTACTCCATTGTTGTTTTAGAATATGAACATACACTGTACATCCAAATACACGAGGCTCCAAGTTAGGCAATGAAGGAATCGAGAGTAGTTTCTGAAGCTGTTGTAGAGGGTTTTGACATTCAATAACCCGAGAAGGGGTACGATTAATAAGGTAGGCAGCAGATGTCATAGCTTGTCCCCAATATTCTACAGGTACATTCATGCCAAACAAAAAGGCACGGACAACTTCAAGCAACTGCCGATTTTTCCTCTCTACCAATCCATTTTGCTGAGGAGTATAAGTATTTGAAGTCTGATGGCGAATTCCATGTAACTTCATAAACTCTTGCATAAGACCATTAATATATTCTCCGCCATTGTCAGATTGGAAAACTCGAACAACTTGTTGATACTGTGTGGACACCATCTTGTGAAATTCTTTGAATCTAGAATAAACATCGCTCTTATTCTTCAATAGAGACACCCAAGTCATACGGGTACAATCATCAATAAACGTCACGAAATACTGGACGCCAGAGAGAGAAAGAATTTCTGCAGGACCCCACACGTCAGAGTGAATCTTCATAAATGGAACAAGACTTTTATTTAGGCTTGGTGAATATGAAATACGGTGGCTCTTGGCTAGTTCACATATGTCGCAATGAAAATCTGAATAGTTGACACCCGAAAATAATTGCGGTTGCAGCCTTTTAAGATAACCGAAGTTTAGATGACCCAACCTGCGGTGCCAAAGCCACACATCTTTCGTAGCACTCTCAACTCTATTGACCTAATTAGCTTGACCCAAAAACTACATATGTTTCTCTCTTGTCTCTGTCAGATCTAGGTAGTACAATTTCCTTTTTCTCACTCCATAACCCAAAATCCGCCGTGTTAGAATGTCTTGAAATACATAGAAAGACGGATAAAAGGTGACAATACATGATAATTGATTTGGCCAACTAAGAGAAGATTGTATGACAATGAAGGGACGACTAATACAGAATCAAGGGTTAATGTGTTTGATAGGACAATAGAACCTTCTCCGGTAACAGGAGTTGGAGTACCATCAGCGGTAGAAGCAATATTTTGAGAGGAGGGTTTTAATGTTTTCAAGAGGCTAGGATCATTACACATGTGATTTGATGCTCCTGTATCAATAATTTAGGACCTATTCATAGATACTTTACCACTCATATCTGACTGTGTGACATTGGAGACATTGGATGGTTGGTCTTTCTCTGTAGTGGTTATGACAACTTTTGCTTGGTTCTTCCGGGGTTTCAGGGTGAAATCCCACCAATCTGGGTACCCAATTGTTTCAAAGCAACGTTATTTGCTATGACCTAATACTCCACATAGCAGACATTTTGAGTTCGCATATGAATTTGGTTTGCATGGAGACCGGCATGGTGCGATGGTATGGTAGTTGATTTGGTGTGACATTTTTGGAGGTTTGGTTTTTGAGATTCAAGGATTCAAGGATTCGGGAATTATGATTTTAATGTATGCAACGATTTTTTTGTGGTGTGATTTGGGATTCAGGTTTGGTTTTGGGATTTGGGAATTTGTGTGTGATTTGTGGGGTTTTTGGTACGCAACGATTTGTGGTGTTTTGAGTGTAAATTCAAAAGATCAAACCTGGAAAACTCTGATGCTAAGTAGAAAATAAAGATTCAATATGATTTGGAATGATAGATTCAATATGTATTCTTCTCCATATTGGAGGTTTATATAGAGATACAATTGTAGTGTTAATAGAAAAAATATCTCCTATATTTATATAAAATATTTAACCTACACATACAAGAAAAGTAATTATTTACAAATATTCTACAGTTGTAAAGTTGATTTTTATTTTATTTTTTATATAAGTTTTAACTTTCTTTTAAAAATAATCGGTCTTTGAGAAGAATAAAAGAAATAAAAGAAGGTCCAATCAGGCCCAACGCCTCAACAATTTGGCCCATAAGACCCAGATTCCGTCCTGCTTTACTACAAACTTGACTAGTGACAGTGAAAGTCTGGACGAGGAGAAATGGATGAGAATATAGAGACGCAGGTCAAGGAGTCTCTGCAGCAGCTGCCGACGACCCAGCAAGAGTCGGATACCCTGTCGCGACACGAAGACGTGTTCAACATCTATGATTATGTCGCTGTTACTGGCATCCGAGTTGACCGAGTCGAACCCGGACTCGTCGTCTCTACTTTCAAGGTCCCTCCCCGCCTCACCGTGAGTAGTCTCACTCTCGCTCTCACTCTCAAAATCTCAAGCTTTTGAGTTGGGTTTTGGACTTTTGATATTTCATGAAGCTTGGAAGCTTTGTTTTTCTTTAAATTCTTTGTATGATAGTGTGAAAGGGTTTAGCTTTTATTTCTTTAATTTTGGTAAAGAGCTGAGTTTTCATGTGGGAAAGTTGATTGCAGGACAGAGCTGGAAATTTGGCCAATGGTGCAATTGCGAACATTGTTGATATAGTAGCTCACTCCCCAATTTACGTCGTGGGCCAACCTGCTAATGTTTCAGTAGACATTTCCATCTCCTATGTGTCAACTGCAAAGGTCAATGTAAGCAACCGAAGCTTTTGTCTCAAGTATTATGCACTCCTGTCGCAGCATTTGTTTCTGTTAGTTGTCATTTGGTGTTTGGTATATGGTCTGCATTTGGATTTGATAGTTTCGGATATGATATGCTTATGATCTCCCAATCGGGCCAGTGGTGACACATTTGCAAAGAAGCATATGGCAGCTAATATTTGTTGATGTGAAACTGCAGGATGAGTTAGAGATCACCTCAAGGTGGTTAGGACAAAGAGGACGTTATTCTGCAATACTTGTGTGCCTGAAAAACAAAGCAACTGGGGAGATCATTGCGGAAGGTCGGCATTCAATGTTTCTTTCAAAAGTTGTTCCCAAGCTCTGAGTCTCCCTAGTCATTTCCATCGAGACACTTATATAAAGGAACTCTATATGATGGAAGCTCTTGGGTGAGAATAAGTTGAATCCCATTAGGTTAGACGTGTGTAATTAACTATCATCTGCGTGTTACATGATCAGCATCAAGCATCCGACCTTGATTTGTCATTACGGAGCAAGGACTGCGAAAAGAGCAACATATTTTTCATAAGGACCAAAACCTTGCACCCAAAGTTGTTGAGACAACTAGGACGGTATTGTAGAAAATAATGCTCATGAGAAACATAGCAACTGTGGAGCCGTGGAGGTCATTGCTGAAGGTTAACACAAACCAGGCTTTCTTCAGTAAACATTTGCATACTCTGAGTTGACATTGAACCCCAATGCAGTTCCTTTCTTCGGTTCCTCTTTTGTGATTATTTGTTTGTACTGAGCTAGATTTGGATTCTTAACAATGAAGTTCATCAGTAGCCTGGCTTTATATTCTTTTCCCATCTTTCTTACGGGCTAGTAACTAGCCTACCTCTTAATTTCCCCAAAATCTTCATTGGGCTATTTCTGTCTTTTCAATTTCAAAGTCTTCACTGTTGGTTGGATTCAGAACTAGGTATCAAGTAGCAGAGGTTATTTTGGATCCAAATGAAGAAATGCTGAGAAGATCTAGTTATTATTAGATACCATAATGTTACAAAATTTGTGTTTGTGTTGGCTAGCCGATTAAGAACATACATGAAATTTTCACACTGATCACAATCCGTATAGGGATGAGGATTATGTTCACCTAGATCTCTCACTAGATTTAAACATGGGTAGTTTTAGAACACAGTTTAAAATAGAAAAAAAATGTTTGGTCGGGCGTACCATATGGCCGGTAGTTTGCCGTACCGGTGTTTAAAATTATTTGGATGCTTCCTCAAATGATGGAGGCTACAAGAATTGGGCCCAACAGGCCCACAGTTGCTCATTTGTCAATTCATAAATTGATGTACACAGTTGGTTGTAGGCAGCATGCCCGTTTACATTTTCCAATCTTCACTATTCATGTCGGAGTGATCGAGTCGATCAGAGACGGATCCCAATATGCAGAAGGCGAAGGAGCACTTGGGTCTAACAGACCAAGACTCGGAGGCCGTGTCGCAACTCGACATTGCAGCTAAACGAGTCGGGGACGAGTCTTGCTTCTACGAGGATTTCGCTCTTAGAGGCATCCGAGTCGACCGAGTCGAACCCGGACTCGTCGTCTGCACTTTCAAGGTCCCTCCCCGCCTCACCGTGAGTCTCTACATCTCTCTGTCTCTCACTAGCTTCACAAGTTTCTTGATATTCTTTTTGGTCAATTTAAATTTCTTGGTTTTATATAAGAGTTGTTCTTTAACTTGAACAAGAAAACTTCATCCCCAAATTGAAGAAAACGCTGATGCTCAAAAAGGGAACAACTGGTTCTTTTACTTCAAATTTAGGTCAATTTATAACTAGAATATGTTGATGAGTTAAGTTTTGAGTATGAACATCTTCCAAAGTACAGAAATTCTTTTTATTTAATAGAAAAGGAGGAAGAATGAATTCACATTATCTGAATTTTTAGGTCATTCTTTCATTTTCTTTATTGTAAATTTAACCAAGAAAAATATATAATGTACTAGAGAAGAACGTATAGAGTGTGGAAAAAGAAAAAAAAAAAAAAAAACAAGTTTCCGTAATCAAGAATATACAATGATGAGCCACAGCTTATTCATAACAAGCCAAGCTTTTTATTTTTTTTTGAGGATGATAAGAAGCCAAGCTCTGGATGTCATTATAAAGAAATGGTTTCAAAGTGTTTCTTGTATTATGAATATCAATGTACAAGACTAACCAATATATAGGGAGAGGCAGAAGTTACTTTCTGCACAATAACAGTTAAGCTGCCATACTTCTATACCAAATACCATGCTTTTCCTAAAAGACTATTCCCTAATTACATCACTGACTTTAATCAACTAGGTATGGTTGTGATCACCACACAACCTAACAACTAGGTATGGTGGCAAGTACCACCATAATAGTACTATATCTCAATACTCCCCCTCAAGCTGGATCCAGAAGATTGATGGAGCCAAGCTTGGAGAGCAAACGAGAAAACTGAGCAGAGGGAAGAGACTTTGTGAAGATGTCTGCAAGTTGATCATGGCTGCGAGTGAAAACCGTGTTGATCACTTTGTTTTGAACCTGAGAGCGCACATAATGGCAGTCAACTTCAATATGCTTGGTGCGCTCATGAAAAACTGGATTTGCAGCAATATGCATAGCTGCTTGACTGTCACAAAACATAGAAATAGGTTGATCATGTTGAATTCCTAGATCAAATAGGAGATATTTCAACCAAATAAACTCACAAGCAGTAGATGCCATGGCTCTATACTCGGCTTCTGCACTAGATCGAGCAATGACACTTTGTTTCTTGCTCTTCCATGAAACTAGATTACCACCAACAAAAGTGCAATAACCTGTTGTAGACTTTCGATCACAAGCATTTCCAGCCCAGTCTGCATCAGAAAAACCCATGATCTGAGTATGTTGATTCTTCTTCATCAATATTCCTCTTCCAATTGAACCCTTGAGATATACGAGGATCCTTTTCACAATTTGCAAATGTTCCTCAGTAGGTGCATGCATAAATTGACTCACTAAACTTACTGCAAATGAAATGTCTGGTCTAGTAATGGTGAGATAGATCAACTTCCCAACAAGTCTTTGATACTCACCAATGTTTCTAAGTTTATCACCTTCGACTTCCAGCCTCAATTTGCTGTCAAGAGGTGTGACACAAGGCTTGCTGTCCACTATCTGAGCTTCTTCCAGAAGATCTACTAAATACTTTCTTTGATTGAGGAACAACCCTTTGTAAGATGTGGCCATTTCAATGCCAAGAAAGTATTTCAACACTCCCAAATCCTTAATCGCAAACTTATGATGTAAGGATTGCTTAAGAGTGTTGATCTCATCTTCATTATCTCCTGTAATAATAAGATCATCAACATAGACAAGTACCACCAATCTGCCACAGCTACCACTTCGAACAAACATAGATGAATCTGCACTGCTTCTTTTGAACCCATTTGCTTCCAAAACAGAACTGAGCTTAGAGTACCATGCTCTAGGAGATTGTTTTAATCCATATAAGGATTTGTGAAGCCTACACACCAAACTGGAGTCACCTTCTTGAGGATGACCAGGAGGAAGTTGCATATAGACCTCTTCTTCAAGATCACCATGAAGGAATGCATTTTTCACATCCATTTGGTACAAGGGCCATGCTTTGTTAACTGCAACAGAAAGGAGGACACGAACAGTGTTCATTTTGGCAACCGGAGCAAAAGTCTCCTTATAGTCAACACCAAAAGTTTGAGTGAACCCTCGAGCTACCAGACGAGCTTTATGTCTTTCAATTTGGCCATTTGACTTGAACTTTGTTTTGAAAATCCATTTGCTGCCTACCACCCTCTTGCCTTCTGGTAGCTTAACAACACTCCATGTTTGATTTTCATCCAAGGCTCTCAGTTCTTCTCTCATAGCTGTAGTCCAAACACTATGTTGTTTTGCTTCTTGAAAATTTCTAGGTTCATGAGAACCAGAAATAGTAGAGAGTAAAGCAGCATGAGATTTAGAAACCTTTCTGTATGATACAAAGTTTTCTAAAGGATACTTAGAAGAATATACTCTGTAATCTTGTAGCTTGAGAGGAGGTTTCCTCGTCCGAGTAGGATATCTTCTTTCATCAGGTTGATCTGGTTCAGGTTTATGTATAACTTCTCCTTCATCATTAACAACATCCATTTGAGGATCAGAACCATCCTGTGTGGAAGGTGATGGAGTTTCAGCTTCATCTTGAGCTTCTGGTTCATTTTGAGCAGCAATATCAAGATCCACCTGTTGTATAACAGGATCTCCTCTTTGTAGTTCCAACTGAGGTTCAATATTGGTTCCACAAATAGGGAGAGAAAGGAAATCCAGGAAGAACTCCCCCTGACGAGAGGAATCAGGTGGACTGAAAAATGGAATGTTTTCAGCAAATCTAACATCTCTAGAAACAAATAACTTCTTGGAGATTGTGTTGAAACACTTGTATCCTTTCTGTGTAGATGAATATCCCAAGAAAATGCACTTTGTAGCCTTAGGATCTAACTTATCCCTGTGAATAGATTGCACATGCACAAAACACACACAACCAAAAACTTTGAGGTGTGAAATATCAAGTTTTCTTCCTTTCAATACTTCATAAGGAGATTTGAAATTAAGGACTCTACTCGGTAATCTGTTGATGAGATATGTGGCTGTAAGCACCCCTTGAGACCAGAATCTCTTTGGAACATTCATGTGAAGCATTATTGATCTTGTTTTCTCAAGTAAATCTCTATTTTTCCTTTCAGCAACTCCGTTTTGTTGTGGTGTTCCCACACAACTTGTTTAGTGTAGGATTCCATTTGAGCTTAGGAATTGTGACATGATTTTGGACATATATTCGGCACCATTATCTGATCTGAGAATTTGAAGTTTAGCAGAAAACATGTTTGTGACCGGATTATAAAAATCTTTGAAAATAGACACAAGATCACTCTTAAGCTTTACAAGATATAACCAAGTGACTCGAGAGAAATCATCAATAAAAGTAACAAAGTACTTATAACCATCAAATGAATCTAGAGGAGCTGGTCCCCAGATATCAGAGTGTACAATGTCAAAAGGCTTGCTAGCTCGAGATACAGATGAGCCAAAAGGGAGTCTAGTAGACTTAGCTAAATGACAAATTTCACATTGAAGAGATTCTTTACACAGATTTGGAAAAACAGAAGATAAAACATGGTCTGAAGGATGTGCTAGACGTTGATGCCATAGCTGATGCTCTTGAGCTAGACTAAGATGAGCTTGGGTGACTTCTGGAACTCTAAAATCCTTTGAGAGGTAGTACAGACCATTAAGATAAAACCCTTCACCAATCTGCTCCTTGGTGGCTAGGTCCTGGAAAACAACCTTGTCAGGATAAAAAATGGCAAGGCATTTGAGAGAATTAGTAATCCTCCCAACTGACATTAGTTTGAAAGGAAAAGATGGTACATACAAAGCTGTGGATTTTATGGTTTCTGAAAGAATGTTTACTTTCCCTTTTCCTAAAACAGGTACACCTCTGCCATTAGCAACAGAAACATGTGAAGGAGTTGATAGTTTTTCAAAGTTTTGAAGCTTAGAGTTTTGGTTTGTCATATGATCAGTGGCACCAGAATCTATTATCCAAAAATCATTCATGATGCTTGCATGTAAAGCTGTAGAGAAGGCTTTTAAGATACCTGGTATGTCATCCTGATTTACTCCATCTGCTTTAGCTAGAAAACCAGCAAATTTCCCAAGCAATGCTGTTGAATCTTCACTAGCATCTTCATGTTCATTTCCTTGCTTCAGTTGGAGAAATTCATTTATTAATGCAGCTGGATTTGTAGTGAAGTTCAACAGTCCCTCAGTGGCAACATGGTTTGCCTTGTGCCCTTGAAACTTTGGAAAAACTCCAGTATCCCTAGCTGGCTTGTTAAACTTGGGTTTGAGTTCAGGGTGTAAGATCCAACATCTCTCTCTTAGATGTCCGGGAAAATCACAATATGTGCAGTGAAGATCAGGGCGTTTACCTCTGTAAGGTCTCTTCTCAGGTACAAAGGCTCTAGCTTCAGAAACAGTTACCTTAGGCTCTTCATTCATGACTTTCCTCCTGATTTCTTCACGCTGAATGGTAGCATATATGCTGGATAAAGTTGGCAGTTCAGCACTCATGAGGATGTGGCTTCGAAGGTCTTCATACTCAGGGCCTAAGCTAGCTAGAAGTTGGAAGACTTTTATCTTCCTCAGCTCTCTTTAGAAGGATGGTTGGATCAACAGTGTGAGGTCTGTATAGATCTATCTCATTCCACATGCCCTTCATGCTGCCAAGATGATGAACAAAAGAGGTTGCTCCTTGCTTGAGACTGGTTATGTCTCTTTGAAGCTGAAAAACTCTAGCACAGTTGTTTTGATTCCCATACATCTCTTTCACAGATTTCCAGAGATGCAACGAGGACTCAGAATAGCTAAAAATAGCAGAAATAGAAGGCTCCATAGAGTTGGGAATCCAAGACATGACAAGCTGATCTTTACTGAGCCATGTTTCATACTCAGATGATAGAGGGGTTGGAATTTGAATGCTTCCATTGATGAAGCCAAGCTTGGTTTTACCACCAAGAGCAAGAGTGATGGCTCTTGACCAAGGAATATAGTTTAACTCATTGAGTAAAACTGAACAAAGACGCTGATTTGGGTTTGAATCAGCTTAAGAGATTTGTGAAGCAGCAGAAGTTGAGGCGGAGCTGATTTCAATCTCAGCCATTTCACAAACTAAACAAAGAGTCAGGCCGAAAGATGGTCCTGCTCTGATACCATAAAGAAATGGTTTCAAAGTGTTTCTTGTATTATGAATATCAATGTACAAGACTAACCAATATATAGGGAGAGGCAGAAGTTACTTTCTGCACAATAACAGTTAAGCTGCCATACTTCTATACCTAATACCATGCTTTTCCTAAAAGACTATTCCCTAATTACATCACTGACTTTAATCAACTAGGTATGGTTGTGATCATCACACAACCTAACAACTAGGTATGGTGGCAAGTACCACCATAATAGTACTATATCTCAATACATTATGTGATAATGTATGTGTCTAAGCGTTGTATTTCATATTGGTTTAACTGAATGACTGATGGAACTGTGGCGACGTACTCTATTAGAACTCTTCAAGGCTCCACTCAGAGTAATGAGTTTTATTGCAGGACAGAGATGGAAATTTTGCCAGTGGTGCAATTGCAAACCTTGTTGATGTAGTTGGTAATTCTTCAGTCTATTCTCTGGGTCAAACTATGAATGTTTCAGTAGACATGACCATCTCGTATATTTCAAAGGCAAAGATCAATGTAAGAAGCTTTCCTCTTCATATCCTCGTTTCTGTTTGAACTTCTGTGTGGTCCATTTGCAGCCTAACAGTTGGTCATTGTCATACATTTATATGCTTAGAAACCTTATATAACAACCTTTCCTAGATATGTTACCGAAATTACGTTCAGTTAGAAATGCACTTGGGAATTAGCATATTGATATCTCCTGATCTCAGAACTTTGTTTTGTACTATGGCTGTTATCTTGTACTGGTGGTAGTAGCCTCATGTGTTGGTAATTAGTGTATGGTCTGCAACTCTGTATTTTGATTTGATCATAATGATCTTTTTTTTTTTATCATCATAATGATCTATTTATCATTCAAATGTTATTGGACTTTCCGAAGAATCCTATAACAGTTAATATCTGTTGGTGTCGTATTGCAGGATGAACTAGAGATCACCTCAAAGCGGTTGGGACAAAGAGGACGTTATTTAGGAACAATGGTGCTCATGAGAAACAAAGCAACTGGGGAGATTATTGCTGAAGGTCGACATTCATTGTTTCGTTCTAGTTTTGTTCCCAAACTCTGAGTCCTTCCTATTCATACAGAGACACATATAACTGAAGTCTAAGCTCTTGGGGGGCATTCCCCTTTTAGATTAGACTCTTGTAATTAGTTATTGGATTGTATACATGTGTAACTTCTTGGCAATTGGAGCTAATTGAACAAAAGATTATGGAGCTAAATTTTTCCCACGGTGTGTTCGTTCCATCTAAGAGCCTTTTACAATAAACAACTCAAATGCTACAAACCGTCCTTCGTGTTGTGAGTCAATTCATTACAAATTCTTAAAATTTGTTAGAAAATTAATTTAACATTATTATAAGTACCTGGTTATCAAAAATTCAAAATTGAATAATCATTACTGAATTCCACTTCAACCCTCGAGCTTCCTCACACGTTCATACACTCAGAGGGTAGTCCCGGTAATTGCACCCGCACCCGATTTCGTCGTCACTTTCAGTGGGTGCGTGAGTCTGGTGACGACTCACTGTGACTTTTCTCTCTGCCACCATGAACTCCACAATCCGCACCTCTTATCTCTCTCTTCCTCCCCGCCGGAATATTCCCTTACAGGAATCGCAGTTTCGGCAGCTATTTCCTCGTTTCAACTCTCCGAGCCGTCTCATCGGTTTCCTCAACATTTCGCCGGCCAACTCGCCGCTGAGAACTCGACTCCGGCATGACTCGGCTGAGCTCCGCGGCGTTCAATCGAGACGAGTTAGGGTTTCGTCCAGGGACGCTCAGTTCGGCTCGTTCTCGGACGGGAGTGAAGCTCAGGCGCCGAGCTTCGGTGAGTTTATTACGTCGGAGAGAGTCAAAGTGGTGGCGATGCTTGCTCTGGCTCTGGCTCTGTGCAATGCTGACCGGGTTGTGATGTCGGTGGCGATTGTGCCGTTGTCGCTCTCTAACGGTTGGAGCCGATCGTTCGCCGGAATTGTTCAGGTGGTTTGCTCACTCATTTCTCTTCTATTTGAAATTATGAACTTAAACGAGTTGGAACTTTGTAGTGGGTTTAGAGAAGTTTGAAGAAATTTTCATAGAATTGAAAATGAAAATGAGGTATTTAAGTGATTAATCAGTAACAAAAACTTGCTCATTGTATTTAGAGTGAATTAAGTGAGCAATTTTCTTGTGAAGATTTCTATATGTTGTGTTGTCATTTTTTGAGCTGAAGTAGTTTATTGATGAATGCTTGATCAGTAATCGAAGAACTTGTCAATATTGAAACTTACGACTCATTGGAAAATTCACTTATGGCAGTCATCTTTCCTTTGGGGTTACCTTGTGTCTCCGATAGCTGGAGGGACACTTGTGGACTACTATGGTGGTAAGGTAGTCATGGCCTGGGGAGTGGCTTTGTGGTCTATGGCTACCTTCCTTACACCGTGGGCAGCTGAAACTTCTCTATGGCTTCTCCTCGCAATGAGAGCTCTCCTTGGCATTGCGGAAGGCGTTGCTCTTCCTTGCATGAACAACATGGTAGCAAGGTAAATATGGTCTACAACTTTTGTTTTTCAGTTACTAAATACATTAAGTCAATATGTGCTTTTGAATAGTTTATTTTCAGCTAGTAGTTGGTAAAGCTAAACCTAAAGTGACGGTATAAACATTTTTTTTTTTTTCTCTTTCATTTTCTTTTTCAGATGGTTTCCTAAGACAGAACGGTCCAGGGCTGTTGGAATTGCAATGGCTGGGTTTCAGCTTGGAAGTTCAGTAGGGCTGATGCTATCTCCGATTCTCATGTCACAAGGTGGTGTATTTGGACCATTTGTGATTTTTGGTTTATCTGGATTTCTTTGGGTTTTGGTATGGTTATCTGCAACATCAAGTACTCCTGACCGCAGTCCTCAGATATCAAAATATGAACTGGATTACATACAGAGCGGGAGGCAGAAATCCTTTCTGGGGGAAAGTAAACCTAAGACAACCAAAGTGATCCCTCCTTTCAGACGCTTGCTTTCTAAACTGCCAACCTGGGCCATAATAGTTGCAAATGCCATGCATAGCTGGGTAATGCATACATACCTCATGCCAGGATATTCTACTCTGAGCATCATATTGCTAATGTCCTTAGCATATGTTGAATAAATTATCATGTTGTCAGGAAAAAAAGGATCTATATGTTTGTTGTGTCTATTCGTGTTTGTCTAGAGCCTTGAATGAGCAGTATTTGTCCGCCAACAGGGTCACTAATTTTCATCTTCATTTTTCACATGTTGCTAGGGTTTTTTTGTTTTTCTTTCCCTTGGATTGCCCATCTACTTCAACTCTGTGAGGCTCAA
>NC_020493.1:12399649-12416071 GCF_000184155.1 Fragaria vesca subsp. vesca | reverse complement strand
TAGAGACTTATATAGCTTGTGACTCTGTTACAGGTGTATCATGTTGACCTCAGACAAGCAGCTTGGTTTAGTGCTGTTCCATGGACTGTCATGGCAGTCATGGGATATATTGGTGGTTTGTGGTCAGACGTAATGATACGAAATGGTACAAGTGTCACTTTGACTCGAAAGATCATGCAGGTATATGAAAGAATTCCATTTAATCATAGCGGTGTATACTGTAAGAAGTCCAACTGAGAGGGATGGGTTCTGAATGATCTCACTCCAAATATAAACCAATTAATTGATAGGATAGATGGGAAAGACACTTTGCTAATATGAGCTTAATTGGAAATGGTACACTGTATGCTTGTAATCGAGGAGTTAAGTTACAGTATAAGATTTTTCATCAGCTACCTACTGTTGCAATCAAAAGAATGGGACCCTGCAAAGTAATCTTTCTTAAGAGAAAACTCTGTTTACCATATGACATAACTTTCTGGTCATGGCTTATGTAGTGTTGATGTTCTTGCAGTCGATCGGTTTCCTAGGTCCTGGGATTGCTCTTGTAGGTTTAACTGCAGCAAAAAGCCCATCAGCTGCTTCTGCTTGGCTTACTTTAGCAGTTGGGCTTAAATCCTTCAGTCACTCTGGCTTTCTTGTGAATCTTCAGGTTAGCATTTGTGTATATGCTTCAGTCAGATAAAAAATTAATATCATAATTGGTTGTTCAATAATAAGTGAGCTTAATTGTTTCTTTCTTTAACCAGGAGATCGCTCCACAGTACTCTGGTGTTTTACATGGTATGGTTAATCAAACTAATTCTTTTAAATATACTTTTTTTTTCTTCTTTTCATTTTTTGTTATACTAAATGCTTCAGAGGACGATGTCAATCAGTAAATATGGACTGGTAATGTCACCATATGAATGATATGGTAGTGACCCCCTTTCTTTCGTCATAGGAATATCAAATACTGCCGGTACATTTGCTGCTATTGTGGGAACAGTTGGAGCTGGTTTTTTTGTCGAATTGGTGGGTTCTTTCCAAGGATTTCTGTTGTTCACGTCACTGTTATATGTTCTTGCTGCCCTTTTCTACATCCTATTTTCTACTGGAGAGAGAGTAAATTTTGACGAACGAAGTAAGTATAGTTTTATTTTTCTGTGAACTGTATATACCCATAACCCACCCTTTCTCGTTTGGCTTTAAAAGCTTGTCCTACTTGGATGTTTGCAGGATTGTAATTTGACAATGTCTGTGATATGGATTATTATATTATATGGTAATGTATGTGACATTGTTAGCTTTCTAGGGACTGTTTTAAGGAGATACTACGATTTTGGAATATGTTCAACTCTTAAGGCAGTTTTTTTTGGGAAATGTTTGTTTTGGAACATGCTCGACTTTATTAAATGTGTTTCATGCATCAGATATGGGAGATTTAACTATTTCTGGTAAATTTGTTATTGCATTGAAATGCCTGTTGAGCAGTAATCATAATTTTATATCCCTAACAATACCTTTTTGCTTCACAGCTCTAGTATGAGATTCTAAGACTGATGGCACCAGCGTTGCTTGTTGATGATTAGATGTGTTCGACTGTAACTAGAGGATGGTACAGAAAGGAAGGCAGTCTAGAGGAATGGTACAGAGTACAGACCGTTGGAAATCATCTGTTGTATCATAAATAAACTCTTTCGTCCTTTTGTAACTGAATCTGAAGCTTGTATAGTGGATGTTATTAGTGTTCCTCATGCATCAACAATCTGTTTCAGGTGCATATGGGGATCCTGATAACCAAATTTTGTAAAAGATATCTGTAAATGTGTTTCAAAGAAGTACGATGTTGCATTCATTCTTCTTCCTTCTGCTTTACGATATGTGTAGCCCCCTTCGTCAGTATGAAAATCAACGGGCATTGATCTGAGCAGCTTTTTGGCCACAGAACCTATAATTTCATGATATAATTCAAAATGAAGAAAAATTGAGGGAATGAGCCGTATAGGTTTATGTGCTCTTAAGTCGGCCCACTCTCTTGGGCTGCCCAAATTTCATATTAATAGAACATGCTTTCTATATTTGACTAAGCCGTATAAGATTCTTCCATTGACTGAATCATATAAACCAAAATTGAAACCTAGTCCTGCTTCCAGTTGTCCCTTGTTTGAAATGGAAACGTAGCTTGAATTATTCTTCAGCACAAGAAATAGGGTAAGTCCAAGAATTGTAAACTATAATAACCAATGGCAATCATTCAATAATATATAGGTAAGGGGGGCATTAATGTTGGAGGGGTACCTGTAACCAAAAACCATTCATTTCAGTTTTCAGCAAGAGATGATCAAAGCGGCAGCAGCCGGCCAAAACCTCAGGAAATGAAGAAAGCACAGAGTCCTTACAACCAGAGGAATCAGTTCTCCAATTTTCACTTTGAAGATGACAGGAATAATAAAACCAAGCAACAAAGTGGAAGCTATTCTGCCCTGAAGAATATCAAGGCTGCAGTGAAGAAAGTTTTCACAGTTCTTCTCTTTCGAAGAAAGGTCAACTCAAAGGCTGCTGCTTCTGTAATTGATCCAAGAAGAAACAGTAATAGGATCAGAGGAGTTTCCTGTAAGTTTCACTATTGCTTCTGGTTCTGCATAGATCTTATGTCACCGTATGTATTGCAGGTTGCTTAGAAATGCTATATATAGGTGATGGAATTGGTGGGACTCTTTCAATAGTCAAATATATTGCATTGAGAATTTGTGTTTGTTAACATTTTTCAATGTTCTGCAGCTTCAACCGATCGTTCATCAGGGAGTACAGACACTAAGAACTCATCAAAGTTCAAGTCATCTGGGTCTTATGGTTCTTCTACTACTCTGAGTGGGATAATTGAGACGAAATATTTCTCCTACGAAGAGATTTCCAAGGCAACTGAAAAGTTCTCTCAAGCAAATATAATTGGTGAGGGCGGTTTTGGGATAGTGTACAGGGGAAGGCTTGGGGATGGATCTCTTGTTGCTGTAAAGCGTGCCAGGAAGGTATAGACAGTTAATGATTGATACTTTTACAAAACATTGAGATATAGTACCATCCATTGCTTAAATTTCCCATTTATTTTGAGAGAATGTATCAGTAGAATCATGGATATAATGAGTAAATGACAGCATTAAAGGAAACAGATACAACTCTTTGAAATCCCTTGAGCATATTTTAGACGGTAGTTTATATCATTTGCTAATGGTTTGCACAATGACTCGAAACCATTTGCAGACAGGTTCTGACAAGCTCTTACAATTGGAGTTCAAGAATGAAATACTCACCTTATCCATGATTGAGCATCTGAATTTGGTGAGATTATATGGGTATTTGGAGCATGGGGATGAGCGGATTATTTTGGTCGAATATGTTGGCAACGGAACACTACGGGAACATCTAGATGGTAAGCTTGTAAATAAGTTATGAAAATCTATAGTGTTAGGCAGTAGAAGCCAGAAACTAAGCAGATATGAAAGTATTTGAGTATCTGGTAAAGCCAACTTTAGGCGGAATTTGGAATTTCTACTGAGAACCTGGAAATATAATCCTACTCAACTGAGCTTCCTGTATTCCTAATTTGAATTAGTTTTCTCAGTTTCGAGTTTCAGATGAACTATAGAATACCTTTCTGACTGTGGATGCTCTATACTTCTTTTCCGTATTGCTCTAAAATTTTGATTACTCTAAATACCACCAGTCCACCATTGTGGGAAGTTCTAATTATAATAAAATTCTAGAAAATAGTGTTGATACTGGCATTGATAATTCCAGTTCGTATTTATGAAGGTACACGCGGAAATGGACTTGAAATTGCAGAACGTTTAGACATTGCAATTGATGTGGCTCATGCAATTACCTACCTTCACATGTACACAGGTATGCACTTCATTGTCATTCTAAAGTACTTGGGATGGTCAAACCTATATATTGGCCAAAAGTACATGTTAGTATCTTCTTCTACCTTTTTCGTTTCAGTTTATGGACTTCACTTTGGAGAACATATACCCATAGCTTTCCTCTTGTTATAGTATGGTGAAAAAACAAGTAAAAGGGGACCTGTTCTAACATGTGTATATCTTAGTCACGAAACAACTCCTTGTAACACAGTTTCTTATTATTGTATGGTACTTGAAATCCTAAAACAGTCTCATGTACTTTGACAGATCCTCCAATAATCCACAGAGACATAAAATCATTAAACATCCTCATCACAGAGAAATTACGGGCGAAAGTAGCGGACTTTGGGTTTGCACGGTTGTCGGCAGACTCTGATGCAACTCACATTTCAACTCAGGTTAAAGGAACGGCAGGCTACTTGGATCCTGAGTACCTCAAGACTTACCAGCTTACCGAAAAGAGTGATGTTTACTCCTTTGGTGTGTTGCTTGTAGAACTGATGACAGGAAGACGACCAATCGAACCCAACAAGCCACACAACGAAAGATTAACAACTAGATGGGTAAGAATTCAGTATCTGTCTGAGCATCCTGAAATTATGACACACAATACCACAGATTTAAGGGAGATGTGCATTGCTTTAGATATTTAGCCCCCAAGTCCCCATCTTAGGTAGATCATTAATTATTGCTTTTAGTCTCACAAATGACCCCTCCTGGAGTTCCTTTACTTTTAGAGAGTGTTCACATGTTAATGTGGAGCATAAAGCTGATCAAGTCACATTGGTCCAGCTCTAGTAACAACCACCTTGCTCCTGTTGTTGCAGTTGCACATGAAAGATTCATCAAATGAAACTTCTGTACTGCATAGCAATGGTCTGTCATGTTCCTCTTCAGATGGCTTGCACTCATGTATATGATTGACAAAAGATTAGGTATTGAACGTGTATGAACCAAAAATCAGCCTAACCATGTTAGAAACATATAGGACAATATTTCATGTAAACATGGAACGCATATGTTGTGTACTTGTTTAGCATCAATTGCCCAAGTCCATCCAGTTATTTTTACCTAATACTATTGGATAGAAGAGAGTACGTCAATCAAAGAAGCTTCCATTCATTAGATTATCAAGCAGAAATAAATCAAATAATTGATGTTTACCTCTGCAGGCATTCCAAACATTAAAACGAGGAGAAGCTGTACTTGTCATGGATCCAAGGCTACGGAGAAACGCAGCATCAACCATGGCAATGGAGAAAATCCTGAGGCTAGCTCACGAGTGCCTTGCACCTTTAAGACAGTCAAGACCCTCCATGAAAAAATGTGGTGAGGTATTATGGGGGATTCGCAAGGAATATAGACAGGTAGCCTTCCCTCCTCCCCCAACTTCTCATTACTCTGCCAATTTTCCTGTGAGAGATCCTAAGATGACTAGGCAGCAGACATTTGGAATCGAAGATGATGACAACTACAAGTTTGTCTCTGCATAACTATCGAGAACTTGGAGTGGAATTTACTTTTGCACAATATATACGTCTTTCGTTCATGGATTGTAAAGTCTTGTGTAATATCAGTTATCACATCCGGAAGATTTAAGACAAACGGTTGTGATTCATTCAATTCATTCCTCATTTTCTGGAAGGCACTTTCCGGTAAATGGCTTATATTTGAAGGTACCTTAGCATGTGAGGGTGATCCATATTATACTAGTCAATTTTATTCACCAATTTACGTGATAGTGTATTTAATTTACTCTACAAATCTACATTCATTGTAGCACTTGCATAAAAACACACTCAAATTCAAAGGTGTAGCTACACACAGACTTAAATTTTGAAAAAACATTCATTTCTAACTAAAATTAAGTTCAAAACGTTAAAAATTACAACCTAGCCCACCCTAAATTTATAAATTTAGCACACATTGTCAAAATTAGTCCATTTCTAACACCAATTAGTTCGCGTACATTACAAAAAAAACCTAGCCCAGCGCTAAATAAAATCCTGGCTCCTCCATTGCTCATATTGGTATATGTTTCATATCTTTGATGGCCTTTTGGCTAAAATCAAGCGTAGTATCTGTCTCAATACACCAGCCAACATTCACAACTAGCGTAACTAATTTTAGCATTTTTCATGAACAAGACGTAAAATAACTTGTGAAAATCTAAATATTCTTGTAATAGTGGTGTGAGTTAACAGTGTAATCTTACCCATTTACTATAATACTAAAACATGGTCTACTGTTTATAAGCTTATGAACAGTGATTTTTTTTGTTTTTTTATTTTTTTTTATTGAAACAAGTCATTTAGATTTTTCTAGATAGGCTCTCTTTCGGTAAAGATTTTTTTGCCCTTTATTTTTGCTTTTCTTCTGTCTCTTAAATCTTCCGGATCGATCTTTCCTCTTCAGACCTCTTTTATTTTTATTTCTCATGTCTCTCTGTCTTTGCATCTCAAAGAATATCGCCGCTTTGTTTCATCTCTTTCACTATTGTTCCGTTTTGTGCATATATATATATACTATTGCTTGGTTAACTGTTCATAAACACTGTGAACAGTGCGCGGCCCTACTCTTCTGTTGATGGGTTGTGTAATTCCGTATTTACCCTTCGTTTCAACTTTATGTATAATTTTTTTTCGTCCGCTTCTCTCTCTCTCTCTCTCTCTCGCTCAATATTACTCCATCTTTTTCACACTCTGTAGACTTTCTCGAAATAGCTCCAACATTTCTCACAAAGAAGAAGAGCCTACAAATATTAATATATTACAACGATAATTTATTATCCCTTTATTTCACAAAACTATTTATGTCATCTTCTCTTCTGCTTTGTATACGTACAAATCAAAATAATTGGCGCATTTATATTTTGGGTAGAACAAGACTAGATGTTTTGTTGTATAAAAGTTGTTTTTGTGATAACTTTTACACATATGTGGAATATGCATAATATGGATACTACATCGCGCCAATGCGTGGGTATACTGACCATTTTGCCCTTGTTATATTAAAGAAACCACAATATTGTCATAAACGCTAGATATATAACCAGTATAACAGCTGGGTATAATTTGCATGTATAACATTCTATGAAGTACATATCAGAAACATTTCTATTAATCAATTAACTCATTGACCAGTTTCATAACGTTGTTTTTGGATAAAGTAATTTTAATGTCTATAGAAATTTCAAAATCATGGGAATTACAATTCCATAAATTTAAATCATATTAATTGAGAATTCTATTGTTTGGATTTCATGATGTAGAGTTTTAAAATGACAAGAATTTGTATTCAAACTAACCTTAGTTAAGGGAATTGACAAATGACGCTTATTTTGTGAGGAATTCAAGTCAGGAATTTAAGCTCCCAAATTCTACGAATATTTTCCCGGAAAAATTGCTAATTCCACGGCACAAGTATCCAAATGAGGGAAACCGTCCTAAGAAATTGGAAATTCGTTATTTTTTATTAAATTTTCAAGATTTCACTCGCATCCAAACACATCATAAATGTATACCACGTTAAAACGCGGGTATAATTCTAGTTTATATACGAGGACTGTCATGCAACTGTAATAAGGTCATATAATCTCTATCGACTTCAAATATCGTCGACAATAATGTTACTCAGGTTAATGTAAGAAAGGCAGGCACATGGTAAGAAATTGAGGGTTTTGGAAGAAGCCACGCGTCAGATTCTCATCGAGTTAAAACAGAGTGAGATTAAAAAAAGGGAAAAGGAGAAAATATCAAAAACCTGATCCCCTAAACAAGCGAAGCGTGGCACTAGCGTCACTCACTCTCTCTCTCTCACACTTCCACAGCCTCAGTCCCCGCTCTCTCCTTTTTGGCTCCTTCTCCATGTGATCGTTCACGTTCACCTCAACACCACCTTTATCAATCTCTCCAATCACTTCTTCTTCTTCTTCTTCTTCTCCAATCTCTCTGATATTTCTCTTCCACTTCCAAAACTCTCTTGTACTTTCCTCAAAATATCTCATATTCTCTTTTATATTCCCTTATTTTCTAGCTTAATCATGTCGCTCTGAGGACTCTCAAGCCCTCAGAAAATCGCTTTCGCTAACGTAATGCGCTTCACTCATCCATCACTGATTTCTTTAACAGCTTTTGTCATTGTTGCTAACTTTTTGTGGATTTTGCTTTGGATTTCAGAGACAATTGAAGAGGCTCTGCTTGCCTAGCCATGGCGAAACCGAACCGCGAAGCCTCCAAGATTCCGGCGGCGGCGAATCCGCTGGCGGAGGAACCGACGAAGATTGCGTCCAACATCAATTACCACGCGAATTTCAGCCCTCACTTCTCGCCGTTCAAGTTCGAGTCGGAGCAAGCCTACTACGCCACCGCCGAGAGCGTCCGTGACCGTCTGATCCAGGTGAAGCACCGGCCAGCCGTTGGATTGATTTTTTTTTTTTTTTTTCATTTTGATTCGGTTGAATTAGTGTTGAAAGTTGTTTTGGTTTGGTTGATTATGTGTAGAATTGGAACGAGACGTACGTGCATTTCCACAGGAAGAATCCGAAGCAGACTTACTACTTGTCCATGGAGTATCTTCAAGGACGCGCCTTGACCAATGCCATTGGCAACTTGAACGTTCAGGGTGCCTATGCTGAAGCTTTGAACAAGTTGGGCCACGACCTCGAGAACATAACCGAGCAGGTAATCTCCGAGTTTCGCAAATATGAAATCAGTAACATGTGATCTTTGGCCTCGAAATGTTGTTGTTTATGTACTTGTGTCGAGTTTGTTTGATTGAAAATATGCATTTGAGTGTTTGTGTATGGCATACTCTTTATAGAAATGAGCTGTATTGGTTGATTTGGTTGTGCAATAGGTTGTTCAATGACCATTGGAAGTACTTCTTTGTAGGAAAAAGATGCTGCACTTGGAAATGGTGGACTAGGAAGGCTTGCTTCGTGCTTTCTAGACTCCATGGCAACGTTAAATTTACCGGCTTGGGGGTATGGTTTGAGGTACAGATACGGTTTGTTCAAGCAACGGATTGCCAAGGATGGCCAAGAAGAAACTGCTGAGGATTGGCTAGAGGTAAGGAGGACATCTATGACCTCGAGTTCTGTAAAAGTTTTTTATATTTCCTATTTTGTCATTGATACTTTGAATTTATGCAGAAATTTAGTCCGTGGGAAGTAGTTAGGCATGATGTTGTATACCCGGTCAGATTCTTTGGTCGTGTTCATGTTAATCCTGATGGATCGTAAGTATCATATTAGGATTTCCTTTGTATGACATTGAATTTATGTCAATATGAAGCATTTTAAAAAAGATTACAATCCACTCCAAGTGTCCTTTTTATTAGAATATAAAAATTTGTAAAAAAAAAAATATATATATATATATATATCACATGATTTTACATCTACAGAAAATAACTGCAATTGGTTGTATTACAGGCGAAAGTGGGTTGAGGGAGAGGTTCTGCGAGCTCTGGCTTATGATGTTCCGATTCCGGGATACAAAACCAAGAACACTATTAGTCTTCGTCTATGGGACGCCAAAGCATGTTCCGAGGATTTTAACCTCTTTCAATTTAATGATGGTCAATACGAATCTGCTGCTCAGCTTCATTCTCGAGCTCAACAGGTTGGTAAAATCTTAAGAGCTACTTAGCAAGGTAGTATTGAACTTTCTATGTCTTTCACACAAAATGCTGTCCAATCTTTTTCATCTAATATTTTTTTTTTTTTTTTTTACGAAGATTGTAGCTGTAAGAATATGAAGGGATAACCGAAAATCATGAATTTAAATATGTTGGGTTACAGATTATTAATGAATCTCCATTCATAACCCTTTTGAAACAAAGTGGAATGTATAAGAATTCAAATCTAGTTAATGATGTGTATCCAACAGATCAACATGCTCAAGTGTTTACTTGAATTACATTGTACGTAATGCATTGCAGATTTGTGCTGTTTTATATCCTGGAGATGCTACAGAAGAAGGGAAACTCTTACGGCTGAAGCAACAATTCTTCCTCTGCAGTGCATCGCTTCAGGTTGATTGATTAGCATCTTCTTTCCAAATTTTTGTGATTAGGTGTTTCTGATGACCACTTAACTTTGAATTTGAAAAAAGTTGAAAAGGTAATAGACAAATTTTAAATGTAGAGAGATCTTTTGTTTTCTGTTTTCCCGCACAATTAAGGTAAGCAATCTGATTATTATTAATAAGCTGGGACAAATACAAAACTGCTCTTGTGAGACTTTCAGTTTCTAGTTTGTCATGCCAATCAAGAAGTTGCAGTCTGATATCTTCTTATCTTGAAATTACAGGATATTATTTTCAGATTCAAGGAGAGGAAACAAGGGGCGGAATTGAAATGGTCCGAGTTTCCAACCAAGGTTGCTGTCCAAATGAATGACACCCATCCTACACTTGCAATTCCAGAGCTAATGCGATTGCTTTTGGACGAGGAAGGACTTGGGTGGGATGAAGCATGGGACGTGACATCAAGGTGCATTACATTTTGTTCTTCTTAATAGCTTTTTCCACAGCTTCTTCTTCTTCCATGGCATTTCAGCTTATTTTCTAGTGCTTTTGATACAATGAGCGGAAAGTGCTAACTTTAAATGATCAAAACAGGACTGTTGCTTATACTAATCACACAGTTCTTCCGGAAGCACTTGAGAAATGGTCACAGACAGTCATGTGGAAGCTTCTTCCTCGCCATATGGAAATCATACAAGAAATTGACAAAAGGGTAATACTTCTCACATGTTTCTTTACTCTGTTTATGATTTCAATTTTATATTCCAAGTGTAAAGATTTCATCTTTGCAGTTCATTGAAATGGTGCGTGCTACACGGAAAGATCTTCAGAATAAAATTCCCACCATGTGTGTCCTGGATAACAATCCCCAAAAGCCTGTTGTGAGAATGGCTAATTTATGTGTGGTGTCTGCACATACGGTAAGAAATCCATGTAGGAATTGCCAGCAATTATTTTCCTTTTCCTTCCACATACTGCAAACATTTGAGCTGATGATATTTCTAAATGTTTTAAACTTGTTTTGCTCATATTATTATAGGTTAATGGTGTTGCCGAGTTGCATAGTGATATTTTGAAGAACGAGTTATTTGCAGACTATGTCTCTATATGGCCTTCCAAGTTCCAAAACAAGACCAATGGTATTACCCCTCGGCGGTGGCTGAAGTTTTGCAGTCCGGAGCTCAGTAATATAATCACCAAATGGTTAAAAACAGATGAATGGGCAACCAACCTGGACCTACTTGTTGGTCTTCGAAAGGTATGATCTATGTTTTTCAATGTTTGTTTGTGGTTGTAGGACTGTTGCAGTTGAAATATTAAATCTTGTTCATGTTTTCTCCAATAGTTAGCTGATGATGCAAAATTACAAGAGGAATGGGCGTCAGCCAAGATGGCTAATAAGAAGCGTTTGGCACAGTACATAGAGCATGTGACAGGTGTCGAGATTGACCCTAACAGTCTTTTTGACATACAAGTGAAGCGGATTCATGAGTATAAAAGACAGTTGCTTAATATTCTGGGTGCAATTTACAGATATAAGAAGCTAAAGGTACATAGGGATTTACATATTACTTAATACTTGATTAAATGAGTCTATTTTTCTTTCATAGGCATTAACTACCCATTGGATTTACCTTCCAAGTTGATCTCTGTATATTATGTTTGAACCTTTTCATTATAATTTGCACATGCTTGTTATCCTATATAGTTTTTCGGCCTCATGTCAACCTGAAGAATTTTAGAACATTATTTCACTGAATAAATAGGAATTTTGATAAAAGTTCTCTAATTTTTTAGTTGCTTTTTCTTTTTCAAAGTTTTCAATTATGTTGTGGTTTAAAAGTTGAATTGAATTGTGACAGGAGATGAGCCCTGAAGAGCGGAAGAAAGCAACTCCACGCACAGTCATGATTGGAGGAAAAGCATTTGCAACATATACAAATGCGAAAAGAATAGTGAAGCTGGTGAATGATGTAGGTGATGTGGTGAACACTGATCCTGAGGTCAATAGCTATTTGAAGGTTAGTTCAATATCAGAGTCGTTTGGTTACTAATATGTGGCTTGCAGTATTGCTATACTGCTAGTATGAATCTCTTTGTAAATATTCATATTATTTGAGAAAGATGAATTTTCGTATATATAAGATTAAGATCTCGAAAATTGGGACCCCGATTGATCCAGTCCTGATAACCACAAATTGTGCAGGTTGTTTTTGTCCCAAATTACAATGTATCTGTGGCTGAGCTACTTATCCCAGGAAGTGAGCTATCGCAACATATCAGCACTGCAGGCATGGAGGCAAGTGGCACAAGCAACATGAAGTTCGCTCTGAACGGTTGCCTCATAATAGGAACACTGGATGGAGCTAATGTTGAAATCCGTGAGGAAGTTGGACAGGCAAACTTTTTCCTTTTCGGTGCAACAGCAGATGAAGTCCCTAAGCTCCGGAAAGATAGAGAGAATGGACTGGTACGAAATTTATCTTAGTTGGAAACAGCAACTTTGGTGGTGCTAACTGGTAATCGACCACATTCTTTCTTGTCTGACTTTCTAACCTTCTTGTGCATCACTCAGTTCAAACCAGATCCTAGGTTCGAAGAAGCCAAGAAGTTTATTAGGAGTGGAGCATTTGGGAGCTACGACTACAATCCACTTCTTGACTCTTTGGAGGGAAACAGCGGTTTCGGTCGTGCTGATTATTTTCTTGTTGGCCATGACTTTGCAGGCTATTTAGATGCGCAAGCAAGAGTTGATGAGGCTTACAAGTAAGATTCCAGACCTTCTAGCCTCTACATCGGATTGATTAGTCCCGTAGAAGGAATATATTAGATGTTTGTGATTTTGGAAAACCACAAGCTTACAATATTAATGCTCGCATTTCTTGTTTCACCTGCAGGGATAAGAAGAAGTGGCTTAAGTCGTCCATATTGAGCACTGCAGGGTCCGGCAAGTTCAGCAGCGACCGAACAATTGCTCAGTATGCCAAGGAAATCTGGAAGATAGAGGAGTGCCGTGTACCATAGTTAAAACCCACGATGCTGATTTCAATCAATCATAATCTTGGCACAAGATGAAGGTTACCGTAAAGAATAAAACAACCAAAAGAATTTGCAGCCATCATATCTAAATTTCAGTATTTATTTTGTTGATTCAATCATGTCTACATAAAACAATTTGGTTCATAAATGAATAAAATTCTGCCAACTTGTGCAAAATATGAAGTATAGCTAAAAGTAGTTAATTTGCTATTGGTGTGTACCATCTCTCGATCAATCTTTTACTAGCTAATTGCCTTGGTACTGATCTGTCGCAAGATGATTCTCTAGGATGGTACTGAATATGGAAAATTATATAACATGCACTGGATACAGGATATGCAGATATGATGGCGATCGTTGGCTTTCCCCGTTTTTGATTGATATTTTTCGGTATGACTAGTCCTCCTAATAGATCTTTTTGTAGCGCTTTCGGTTTAGCCTTCCCTGGAGGTCAGGAAGAAAGCTTTCAATGGAGAAAGGGGAAAGGGATTGGCTTTCTATTGCGGTTGTTCTTTATGATTCCATACATCTTTCTTACTAGTTATGAGAGGGCAAAGTGACTGCAGGATCCTCCGCATATAAATTGATTATTGACTTCCCCGTAATCGAACATATTTGCCAGTTCCGATATCTGTGTCTCTATTAATGAATCGAATACGCAACTTACAAAGCGCAACCACCAGCATTGGGTGTACGGAGATGACTTACAATCTCATGTAGAACATCCATCAACTGCTGATTGTGACAATCATGAACTTGGTTTGGTAGGGTGCGTCAAACTTTGTTGTAGTGCAACACAAAAATGACACTTGTGAGCTCCAATAGCAAGCTATTGTGGTGGACTCATCCCTTTAAAAAATTAATTTAATATCATGTGAACCATTAGTTCACATATCAGATATTAAACTGATAAGAACAGATACTACACTTGATCTTAGCCAAAAGGCCGAGAAAGGTATGAGTGTTAAGCTAAACCCCTTGTTTTTTTATACATTCTTTAATTCTTTGTTTTTCTCATATGGTCGATGTGGGACTATAAACGCTCTACAAACACTAGATAGTGATAATTGATGTACTTCGCTATAATCCTTGTACTGCTGCGAATCCTCATTGTTTGCCATAAATGATATGTCATGAAGAATGATTTCTTCTGTAGGTGTTAATATATCTATATGTCTCTGTCTCTCAGTATTGGTGATACGAAGAAACGAAAGTAACAGTCATGTTTTGTTTAAAGCATATATGACTTCTCGTGCGCGAAGACATGAGCTTCACCTGCTCAGTACAAACTACAACGTTATATGACAGCCAGAACATCACCAAAGATGAAGGAACTTATTCCACACATGGTCTGATAGGCCAGAGCACCCATAGAAACTTCTGAGTGTTGATTTGAATTTGCAAAGAAGACTCATCAAACATGTTAGGGATGCAACTTATAATCTTTTTAGTACATCATGGATACATTAAACTAAAATCTTTTATGTGAATGCAAGTCAATCAAAACATTTTTGCCAGATGCAAAGAGCACTATAAGCGCCTCCCTTCCGGTTCATGAACGACTTTTGAGGTGCAGTGGCTATATATGTTGGCAGAGAAGAGGAGCATACAAGAACACTCACAAGCCAGCCGGCCCATGCCCAGGAAGGGGAGCATACATGAACCTCGCAAGCCTTGAGTAGAGCATTCTAAGAATTTTAAGCATGAACTTCATTTGGTAGGACGCGCCAAACCTTGTTGTAGTGCAACACAAGGATGACACGTGCAAGCCCAAATAGCAAGCTATTGTGATGGACTCACCATTTTAAAAAATTAATTTAATATCGTGTGAACCATTGGTCCACATATCAGATATTAAACTAATAAGAACAGATACTACACTTGATCTTAGCCAAAAGGCCGAGAAAGGTATAAGAGTTAAGTTAAACCTTTTGGTTTTTTTATACATTCTTTATTTTTGTGTTTTTCTCATATGGTCGATGTGGGACTATGAACGCTCTACAAACTATTGATTGGTGAGGTAAAATAAATTTAAGACCTAGCATGGGATAATCAACTACTATCGTTTTACATCATCTTCAGCATAAGTACATATCCCTTTCTTCTGCCATCTCTCAATCTCCCATACGATTTGCAAGGCTGCTCATCTAGCTTTGTACATTACACAGTGACACTACGTGTTTCAACAATTTAGACTGATCGCGACAACAACAATTGTTGTGGTTGCATGTGTGTGTGTTCATGAATAATTTCCTCTGTAGATATTTCTACATACATTTGTGTCTCTGTACTGAAGATCTCAAGCTATAATTTACAATACTGTAGACGGTTTGCAATTTCTACGAATAAACAAGGAAAATGTTTCTTTCTTGCTAACAAATAAACAATTGTAGAATTAAAAAGTTTATAGCTGAAGAATATAAAATATTACATGAAGCAATGAGACAAGCAATTTATGAACAAACGATTCCCATAGCATGAGAATTCTATTTACTATAGCATAGCAGGAAGGCATTACAACTGTTTATTCAGCCTGGAAAAAGATGAATATGCCTTCGGTTCGCAATTAATTACAAAATTACCATTATCTGCTCTGTCTTGACACCTGTTGTTTTATACAACTGCATTTGACATCTGTGAGTAGGTTGTTGCCGTTTGTGTTTTTCGTCGACGTCTGGCGTTGATGGGTTCTTCTGCACGATGGGTTCGAGTGTGTTGAGTATTGACCATCTTCTCTGTCGCTCTTTGTAGTCCGAGAGAGAGATGGGTTTCGTGTAATGAAATTCTGTGTTGCTCTTCTCAATCTAATCGTCGAGGTATGGACTTTGTTTTGTATATGATCAAATAATCAAGGTGAGGACATTGCTCTGTATATGATCGATTTTGAGTTTCTGTTTCAATTGTCCTGATCGTCTTTTATCTTTGTTTTAATGCCAAATTGCCAATACTTTCACCAATTCGTAAACTCCTGTCTGGGTTTTTAATTGGCGGTGGTCCGGCAGACTCTCTGTGTGTTCATTCTGTTATCAGAAGTTTTGTGTTCGTCGGATTGGTTCTGAGTTGGTTTGCATGTTGACGGTTTTGTTGGTACCATTTGCTGTGGGTATGTTCTTTTTAGCTCCTAACATGATCTAATTGATGTATTTGTTGTGTGTTATTGATCTGATTGGGGTTTGTTTTTGGCCTAATTTTTGATTTTGCATGGATAGCTATATATAGATGGTGATGATTAAAAAATAATAAAAACACATGGTGAGATAGAGAATTTGACTTGATTTGAACCGTGCTACATATGAAGCTTTGGTTTTCCTTGGCATTGAGTGCTCATACTCAAAGAGTCAAAGTATATTCCTTGATCAGGCTGGAGATATTGGCTCTGCTGTTGAGCTTGGAACCTACACTAAATATAGTGGAGCACTACAGAGGGAGGAGGTCTTGCAATAGGCCAG
>NC_020493.1:12398617-12399629 GCF_000184155.1 Fragaria vesca subsp. vesca | reverse complement strand
CCATCAACTGCTGATTGTGACAATCATGAACTTGGTTTGGTAGGGTGCGTCAAACTTTGTTGTAGTGCAACACAAAAATGACACTTGTGAGCTCCAATAGCAAGCTATTGTGGTGGACTCATCCCTTTAAAAAATTAATTTAATATCATGTGAACCATTAGTTCACATATCAGATATTAAACTGATAAGAACAGATACTACACTTGATCTTAGCCAAAAGGCCGAGAAAGGTATGAGTGTTAAGCTAAACCCCTTGTTTTTTTTATACATTCTTTAATTCTTTGTTTTTCTCATATGGTCGATGTGGGACTATAAACGCTCTACAAACACTAGATAGTGATAATTGATGTACTTCGCTATAATCCTTGTACTTCTGCGAATCCTCATTGTTTGCCATAAACGATATGTCATAAAGAATGACTTCTTCAATAGGTGTTAATATATGGGATGTGAAATCCACACACCCTAAATTGTAATCTACACACCCATTTTCTATTTTTAGTAATCATTTTCATATGAAGACAAAAATTAAGTCACTAAGGATAAAATTTAATTTACTAAAAATAGAAAGTGGATGTGTGAATTTCACTTCCCTAATATATCAATACGTCTCTCAGTATTTAATGACTCGAATACGCAACTTACAAAGCGCAACCACCAGCATGCATAACATCCATCAACTGCTGATTGTGACAATCATGAACTTGGTTTGGTAGGGTGCGTCAAACTTTGTTGTAGTGCAACACAAAAATGACACTTGTGAGCTCCAATAGCAAGCTATTGTGGTGGACTCATCCCTTTAAAAAATTAATTTAATATCATGTGAACCATTAGTTCACATATCAGATATTAAACTGATAAGAACAGATACTACACTTGATCTTAGCCAAAAGGCCGAGAAAGGTATGAGTGTTAAGATAAACCCCTTGTTTTTTTTATACATTCTTTAATTCTTTGTTTTTCTCATATGGTCGATGTGGGACTATAAACGCTCTACAAACACTAGATAGTG
>NC_020493.1:12371888-12398597 GCF_000184155.1 Fragaria vesca subsp. vesca | reverse complement strand
GTGAGAGGTATGTCACATTGAATTAGGGAAAGGAATAAAAATGGGGTATTTGGTTGCAATTAGAATCCAACTGTCTGAGGATAGGATCAATTTTGTTGCTTATGTCATAAATCTGTACATGAGACTTGCATATTTATACAAGAGTAGGTTGATATGTTTTGTGAATGAATGAGAGCCGTGTAACATTGAAGCAAAATTGATACAAGTTAGAAATAAAAAAATGCCATATTTGATTTCAATTTGAAAGCAATGGATTATTTAAGATGCTTTGAAAAACATTGGGAACAAACTTTGATTCCTTCTGTCATGATCTCGACCTAAGGAAACTAAAAATGATCCTACGATGTTTAGTTGTTTATATATTTAAATATTTAAAGAAAGTGCGGACCGATTACTTCAGTTAATAATTTCTGACTGTGAGTAAAGTGTGCTGAGATCGGAGCAAAATGGATAAAAGAATATTTGGACATTTGGTTACAATGTAGAATAATGAGACTATTTGGGATGCATTGAAAAATATTGGTAAAAAGAGTTCTATTTTCATATGTTATGGATATGAATATGGGGAGAACAAAGACTATCTTTTTATGATCAATGGGTTTAGGCAATGACTAATGAACATGTGATGTTGAAGAGATGATAGAATTTCTTTTTAAAAAGTGAGACAGGATCTAAATTTCTTTAGTATGATTGGAACATACTGGGACATAGATGGGATCTACTATGAAATTGTTTTGTTATAAGAGGTCATTATATTTCAGGGCAAGAACTGTTATCAATGAAACTCATTTTTTGAATGAGTTGTTCAGAAAGAAGAGAAATAGTGAAAACAAGTGTCAGTGTTGTTCAATTCATATTCTATTTCTGGGATGGATAAGTTTGGTAGCAGGAGGGGTCAATACAATTGAATCTTGGCAATTAGTAAAGAACCTGTTATAATATCAGTAGAGACATAATATCAGTAGGGACGAGAAGTATGTGTTATTGATAATGTGTGTAATAAAATTACAATATCGTGGATAAAAACATATGCTCATGAGTGATAAAAATGTGATTTGAAAAGCAGAAACTAATCCAACTATAGAGGGTCAAATGATGGGTTTCATGTTTGTTTCTCAGGAATTCTCTTTTTTTATTGTGAAAACATGCTTGACAAATGTGTCATTTTTTGTCTATTGTGAAAACATTATATGACCAAAATTGTCGGTTATATGGTGCATGTCTTACTATTTAATAGTCTTATTCTTAAAAAGGTTGTTGTGTAGCGCATCTTATATGAAAAATTGGCACACAATTATCGTGTTTGGAATAGTTACCAAGTATGTATGTCATTAAATTCAGTTGAGAAAGGAGCAAACAATTGTTGATGATGGAGTGTATTATGAAAAGGTTTTAGTAGACAATTTAAGAAAGTGGAACTCAAGAATGATAGAATAGTTTCACAGGAATGTAGGGAATAAAGTTACAAATCGATCATTTAAGAAAATGGAACACAAGCTTAGGGATTAGGCTTTAAAATTAGGGATGAGTGTCTAGGTTTACAATTTCGGCTATCCAGGATATCAATGTTATTGTGTTACAAAGGTGGCCGAAGCTAATTCAGAACACATCTCTGCATTAGTTATGTGATATACCTGAAGGGCATAAAATATTTGTCCTTTGATTTACAAGTTAAAAGATTTCAGAAGGTGATCCTATCACATTCATACTACATCAACATGAGTATGTATTTACATTGTATTGCATTGCCTAACAATCACAGAAGTCAGTTTATTCAAATCAATATGCCTAACTATTTTATGGATTCAGTTCATTCCATTTGTTATTTTCGGAACAACCATACTGATAGTGCAACAAATTTTCATATTTGATATTTGTATTTGTTTTAACTTTATGTATGTTTTATCATTTATCTCTGTTCTTGCTTTATGTTAGAATGTTAGTGTGTTGCTTTGGTACTATCTATTTTTATTGTCAGTGCCAATTATTTAGTAATACGAAAGCAGTTACAGTAAGTTAATATCCGTCATACCACAACACTGCACGGATATCATCTAGAAATGTGTCAATTAAATTTATACAATGTATTGAAATGCCTAGAATTCAATTTTGCCTCTGTTTTTTCAGATATTAATCTCCTGTACAAAATGTGCACCGTTCTTTATGCAACTGAGTCGCAACATACTTTGCTGCATTACAGAGAGCTACTTTAATTGCAGAATGTTTTCTTGCACCAATGAGATATAAATTTTTCCTGCAGTCATTTGTAAGATTTTAAAAAAAAGACAGCCAGAGTGGACTGAACAATAACTCTTTGGTAACATAAAAGTAACCTGACAAGTTGTTCACTCTTTGGTAACAGGTGAAGCGCTGATGCTGTCAAGAAATATCAAATCCAATAGGGTGACCAAATTTTGTACATTTGTATGGCATCGGACATAAACACTATAACGCGCAGGCATCATCTAGTTGAACACTATAACAGACAAGGATATGGATGTAAAAAGTGAAATTTGTCAACTAAATTTCTAGGGACACCCACAGAGATGCACCCTTCAAAAATTGGCATATGCCACTAAAAGCGCTGTGCACACGGTATTCTTTAGTAAAAGGCAAAAGAATAGTTCGCTATGTGCTCAACGCATGGCTCCGTATTTGGTTATTGTCACAGCTGCTTTGTATTATGATGATGAGACTAAATACATCATGCAATCTATAACGATGTGTTTCTAACTTTCTGACAAGTACTGCTAGTCTCTAATCTACTCACAATCTTAGTTCGACTTTATGCTACATTGCTACTTACATGAAACAATACCAACAATACAGAACTTCCATTTGAAATTTCTCTCAGAAGTCATAACTCAAAGTTACTGGAGCCGGGAATGCAAGGAATAAAATCCCCAAATCTTTCACCCTTAAAAAAATAAAGGATTTTGATCACTGTTCTCTAAGCCATCATCACATCGTAGTATAGGCAAATTCCTATCTATGTACGAGTCGTTTTGTAGTCTTCCTACAGTGGCTACGTATTGAATTAGTCCAATCTAACTCAGCAAGAGCCTTAAGCCATCACCGGAGTTGGTTCCTAGACCAGTCGGCCGTCGTGGAATACTATAGGCATCTGCAACCTTCTCTATTGAATTATTGAAGGATCTCACATGAATCCACTTGGTTGCAGCTCATTTCTCACCCTCAATGACAGGGCAGCTCCCATGCATACTGTTTGGATCGATTATTTGCATCAGGAAGAAGATTGAAGAACAGAAAGGCATCACCCTTGATAGGTTTCACAGTAGCCATTTTTAGCCGAATCATAAAAGACCTCGTCCTTGGATTGAACTGTTTTCACCACCAGTGATTTGGGAAAAGCTGTTTCCGCACACTTTTCAACATTAGAGAGATACATCAATACAGACATAAAAATAATTAGATCGTAAAACAGTGACTAAGAATAATCAGCTATGAAACAAACGTTTGTAATACAAAAAATTCAAAATTGGATAGAAATTTAAACTTAAATTTTAGGGGTTAATTCAAAATTGGATAGAAATTTAAACTTAAATTTTAAGGGCTGCGCAAACGCAAACCCCCCTGCAACAAACTATGACGTAGACTCTCTCTCTTGAGGAGATCTTAAGCGAGCACACCTCCAAAGTGCAATGGAGGTCACTAGCCTAGGCCATGAGTCTTCATGATCACCCATTGACCCCGTCCAGGTAAGTATGTTTCAATGTTGCACCACCATCCATACTTATCTCTCTCACTCTTGTCTGTTCTACTCATTCTCCAATGTGGTATGTTGAGAGTTTAGATATCCAACATATAATTCATAATAAGCGCATCAAGTCCTGTTTGAATAAGTTCTTAGTTAAGCCGAATCCTAAATAAGAAAGGTCTGCACTTCTAAACTTTACTACACCCGCCAAGATGATAATTTAATGGGATGGTAGAATCGAATAAAGCTCAATCACATGTTCCAACAGTTGAGTGAAATCTAAGATATACTATGCAAGCCACCTTTTTCAAACAACAAGTTATGAACTCTCCTACAGTCCTACTGGATTGGACTGGATTGTTTGATTTTTTTAGACAAATTTCAATTTACCCTTATCAACTTTAGGTCGATCATCATGTTAGTCATTCTTCTTTCAATTTTATCAAAAACACCCTTCAACTCTCAATTTTCATCAACTGTGTCCAAACCTCCGTTCTCCATCCAATTTTTCCGTAAAATGATGATGTGATCATCACGTTAGTCCTTTTTCTTTCAATTTTATCAAAACACCCCTCAACTCTCAATTTTCATCAGCTGTGTCCAAACCTCCTTTCTCCATCCGATTTCTCCATAAAGTGATGCTGTGGCATCAAGAAGAAAGTCAAATTTTGAAAAAAAAAACAAAAAAAAAAAAAAACCTTTTCTAACTATTTTTCTTCCATATCAATACACATTTCCGTACTCATCACAACCCCCTAACCTTACTGATTTTGGTGGGATTGAATGCAATTTGTCTATTTTGCTCCTTTTCTGTGGGCTCAATGACTTCAAATTTGGTTTTCTTAATGTAAATCATTACATGATAGGAGAATTAGATGAAAAACGAATGTTTGGACACGGTTGATGAAAATTAAAATTTGAGGAAATTGAAAGAAACAGGACTAACATGATAATCGACCTAAAGTTGATAGGGGTAAACTGAAATTAGTCCATTTTTCTTCTTTAAAGAAAATAAAGGAAGAAGCACTAGGCATATCCGAGATGATCTCTGTCAACATTGGACCACCCTAAATCCCAAAGTAAAATAGGTTTAGCAATGTGTGACCATTCCCCGTCCCCCTTAGTTTGTTAAGATAAAGGGTACAAAGAGTTTGTGCTATCAGTAATTGGAAAAAAAAAAAAAAAAAAAAACAATTATGTTGCACTTCAGTACCCTCATACAACATCAAGTAAATGAATATGACACCAAGTATGGCAAACCTCTAGCCCTAATTTGAACTTAATTTGGTAAGGTGCGCCAAACCTTGTTGTTGCTTTCAAGGATCACAACATCTTGTAAGTGAATATGACACGAGTATGGCAAAGCTCTAGCCCAATTTTTAACTTAATTTGGTAGGGTGTGCCAAACCTTGTTGTAGTGCAACACAAGAATGACACATGTAAGCCCCAATAGCAAGCTATTGTGATGGACTCACCCTTTTAAAAAATTAATTTAATATCGTGTGAACCATTGGTCCACATATCAGATATTAAACTGATAAGAACAGATACTACACTTGATCTTAGCCAAAAGGCCGAGAAAGGTATGAGTGTTAAGCTAAACCCCTTGTATTTTTTATACATTCTTTATTTTTGTGTTTTTCTCACATGGTCGATGTGGGACTATAAACGCTCTAGAAACCGGATAATCAGAACACTCTATAAACGCTCTACGAACATCATATAGCAACAAAGGATGACATTACTCGTTATGCAAAATATAGTTGAGTTATTACCTAGCTCCTGGTTCGTGTTGCTATTCAAGCTGACTATGTTGTACTACTCTTTTTCTAGATAAGTATCTCACTACTGATTTGATGTCTGATGCAAGTTTAAATGTTAAGAAACAAGAAAATTATATGACATGCACTTCTGATTAATATTAGTAAACTATATCGTCTATACATATACTATGGAATTGCACAAAAAACTTTTATGCCAATACAAATCAATCAGAACTTATTTGCTAGACCCAAAGAGCACTCTAAGCGCCTTTATACTCGACTAATTAAGTTCATGAAATTCATGGTCAATATAAGCCTCCATTTATAATCAACTAAGTTCAGCAATTTCTATATTCAGGAAGCGCATCATTCAAGCGATCCATGCGCGGCCAGCTACTAGATCACGGGGATCCAATATATCACTTACATGTTCGTGTTGCATTCTCTGACAATGCTGGACTTGATTTGGTAGGGTGCGTCAAACTTTGATGTAGTGTAAGGCAATGATAACACGTGTGAACCCTAATAGCAAAACAAAATTAATTTAACATCGTCTGAATCATTAGTCTACAAATTAGATATTAAACTGACACTTGATCTTAGCTAAAAGGCCAAAGAGTGTCAAGTCTTAACCCCTCCTTGTTTATACATTATGTATTTTTGTGTTTTTCTCATATGATTGGGGACTACAACGCTATATATACAAACATATACTGATAATTGGTGAGGTACTATCACTTCATGAATACATATTTATGTGCACAAATAATTATCACCGTCGATAAAACAAATTAAAGGCCTAGTATGAGTTAATCTTAAGCTGAGTAGATATCCCTCGGGCTTTTGAACTATCTCTCAAGCTCCCATAAGATTTTGAAGGCTGCTCTGTAAATTCACAGCGGCAGTGTTTCAACAATGAGGATTGAGGACTTAAAGCAACGAGTGTTGTGGTTGAAGAATAATTTCTTTTGGACAGATTTTGCTCCATAAATTACTACATCATCATTCCAGTCAAAGACATCTCTATATACATTATAAGAAGCAAAGTAACATCTGGATGGCCTAAACCAATATCCTGAGCTCAGTAAAAAGATACTAAAACAAAGAATTTCAATACTAGATTTGTAGGGCATTACCCTGAATTTCAGTACTAGATTTGTAGGGCATTACCCTACAAAGGGGGTTTAGAATTAACACAAACATAATAAAATTGTAAAACAGTAATTAAGAATTATCGAAGATAACTGAATAAGAGCAATAATTCAAATGAAAATTGCACTACAAAATTGAAACTTAGATTGTAGTAATAAAATTGTAAAACAGTAATTAAGAATTATCGAAGATAACTGAATAAGAGCAATAATTCAAATGAAAATTGCACTACAAAATTGAAACTTAGATTGTAGGGGCTGCGCGAACGCAAACCCCCCTGCAACAAATTATGACGAAGACTCTCCCGCTTGGGGAGATCTTAAGCGAGCACCCCTCCAAAGTGCAATAGAGGTCACTAGCCTAGGCCATGAGTCTTCATGATCGCCCATCGACCCCGTCCAGGTAAGTATGTTTCAATGTCGCTCCACCATCCATACTTATGTCTCCCACTTATGTTTGTTTTACTCATTCTCCGATGTGGTATGTTGAGAGTTTAGATATCCAACATATAATGCATCAAGTCCTGTTTGTATAAGCTCCTAGTTAAGCCGAGTCCTGACTATGAAAGGTCTGTAACTTCTGATCTTACCCACCATGATGAAAACTTAACGAGATGGTAGCTAGAATTCTCCTACAAAAACACTTAACGGGATGGTAGCTAGATGATAATGAAGCATTTGTTGTTGGTAGGCGGACTTTGTTCGTGTAGGCCGGTTTAGTTCCAGACGACGCCTGGGGTCTTTATGGTGCTACGGCAACAACTCTATGTTGGCATGAAGCCACATCCAAGGGGAACCAATATATCACTAGCTTGTTTGTGTGGCATTTTTTTTGTCAATCATGAACTTTATTTGGTAGGGTGTGCCAAACCTTGTTGTAGTGCAACACAAGGATAACACGTGCAAGCCCCAATAGTTAGGGCTGACATTTTGTCCCAATCCAACTGTACCAGCCGACAAACCAGCCGAATCGTCGTAATCGGTTACCGACATAGTCGGTTACCAACTTTTCGGGATGGTTGTACCATATCGTACGTAGTACGTGGTACAGTAACGGTATTGGGTTTTATACAAATACGGTGTACCGTACCGTACCGAGTTTTTCATAATATTAAAAAAAAAACATCTAATCTTAGCCGTTGATTTCAAGAAGAATGGATCCTAACCGTTGAAATCTAAACCTAATATGAATAGGCAGTCACTCTCTCTCCTCTCTGTCTCTCATTCACTCGATTTAGTCTCTCCCATTCAGTCTCTCATTCCTTTCAATCTCTCAATCCCTCATCGCATCTCTCCGACTCTCTGAATCGAAGCAAATGGGTCGCCAAAGGGTTATGATGAGCAACAGCGTAATTGGTAGGGGTGCAGGTGGTAGGCAAGGGCTTGGGGGAGTTGGCGTGCAAGCTAGACAAGGTCTGAGTCTCTAACTTTCTATTCTTTAATTTTGTTTTTATTTGTTGATTGTTGTTCTTGTGAGTTGTGAAATTGAAATTGAAATTTTGTTCTTTGTTTTTTTATTTTTTATTTGTTCATAATGGATACAACAATGTTCCAAATTCATAGTAGTCAGACTAGTAGCTCATCTTCATCTATTCAATCAACCGCAAATGCAGAGGGAACTGCATCCTTACACACATCCCCATTAGGACCTCCCCCTGAACCTCAGCGCCCTTAACCTTTTACTGAACCTCAATCCCAACCTCAATCTCAACCTCAAACTCAACCTCAAACTCGGCCACAAAGCTCACAACCTCAATCTTCTTGTGGGCAGAAACGAAAAGAACCAGCCAACAAAAGTCCTCTTTCTTTACTAAATGTAAGTTCCCAAACTCAGATGAAATCGATCCGGAGTGGTGCACCTATAACATTTGTAGTGAGGAAGTGTTGTGTGTAGTTAAGAGGAATGGGACAACCTCAATGTGGTCTCATGTAAACAAGAGATGTGTGGAACACCCGTTGCATCCCAAACTTGTTGATTCTGATCCCAAACAGTCCAAGTTGTCCGTAGATAATGTGAGTGGAGCAAGAACTTATCATAAGTATAACCGAAAGAGGTGTGATGATAAGTGCATAGCGATGATAATTAAGGATGAACTACCCTTTAGGTTTGTGGAGAAGGAGGGTTTTAGGGAATTTGTCTATGAATTAAAACCGGAGTGGACGATATTAAATAGAAAGCAGGTTGCCAAGGGTGTGTTGGATAAGTTCAATCATGAGAAAGCGCTTTTGTTGAGTGGCTTGAAGGCAGCAGCCACAAGAATATCGATCACCACGGACACTTGGACATCGATATAAAACATCAACTACATGGTTCTTACAGCTCATTTTATGGACGTTGACTGGAAATTGCACAAAAGAATCATAAACTTTTGTCCAATTGTCAGTCATAAAGGTGAAGATATTGGCAGAGCTAGCTGTTGAGCAGTGTTTGAGGCAATGTGAGATCTCAAAAGTCTTTACCATCACTATCGACAATGCATCTACTAATGATGTGGCCGTGCAATACATGAAAAGAAGGTTGAGGGACTACAAGACTTTGATGTTTGATGGGGAATATTTGCATTTACGATGTGCTTGCCATATTATCAACTTAATAGCTAAGGACGGTTTGAAGGAGTTGGAGAATGGGATTGAAACGATATGGAATTATGCAAAGTATGTGAGGAGTTCATCTGCGAGGCTTGACAAGTTTAGGGAGTTTGCTTTTTTGGAGCAATGCAGGGCTAATGCCGATGTTCCATTAGATTAGATGTAATAACAAGATGAAATAGCACTTTTCTTATGCTGGAAGCTACTCTGAAGTATGAAGTTGTGTTTGGGAGGATGGCAGAAAAAGATGGTGCATTTAAAAGTTATTTTCAGGACAAGGTTGGACTACCGGGTTATGATGACTGGAGGAATGCAGAAGTCTTGTCTTTTTTTTGAAGAAATTTTATGAAGCTACTTTGAGGCTTAGTGCATGGAAAACAGTGACTGCAAACATCTTATTTGTCGAGATGATTACATTGCAGACTGAGATTGATAAGGCTTATGAATCTTCTGATGAGGTTTTGAAGAGGGTTGCTGCTTCTATGAAGGAGAAGTTTGTCAAGTATTGGGGCAGTTTTGAGGTTGTGAACAAGGTGACCATGATAGCTAATGTTCTAGACCCAAGATATAAGTTGCAGTGGGCTAAAGTGGCAATGAGAAAAGTTAAAGCACGTGCCGTGGTGATTGAATCAATAGAAAGTGACTTGAAGAAATATTGATGAAGATGTATGAAGAATATAGAGGTCAAGACACAAATGAGATGGCTGAGCAGATTTCTAGTAATGGTTTAGAAATTGAAGCAGATGATTTGGATGGCCTCGATGAGGTTAGCAGGGAGATAGCAAGGGAGAGGGTGGCTGAGCAATCTTTATATATAAGAAATAAAGTTGATCAATACTTATCCGATAGATATGTCAGCATCTTCTCCAAGAGTTTTGAAATTGCAAAGTGGTGGAAAGGCAATGAGGCAACATATCCAGTGCTATCAAAGTTGGCCAAAGATATATTTGGTATTCCTTACTCAACAGTGGCCTCTGAAAATGCATTTATTTTAGGATCAAGAGTTGTCGATCCTTTTAGAGCATTATTGACACCAAAAATGGTAGAGGCCCTGGTGTGCACAAGTGATTGGTTAAAATCTGATCCACCTAACCTATATAAGGATCCCAGTGAAGATGAGCTCGCCATTTACGTTGAGTTGGAGGAGATTAAGAGAAGTAATTATTAGAAAACAGTGTGAATTTGCTATAAGAAATCAGACCTTATTTTTTTAACCATGTGAATTTTATTTATTTTGCAGAAAACGGTTTCAATCAAGGACAGGAGGCAGCAGCAACCCTAATAGAGCTTATTGGAAGCTCTAGGCAAACCAATATGTAGCAGCAGGCCAGCAGTGTGTTTGGAATCCAGGGTTTATGAATTTGTCATGATGTTTTAGTTATTTATTTGTTAAAACTTTAAAGTTTAAACTCTTTCAGTCTTTACTATTTGTCAATTTCAGTTGAAACTGTTTCAGACTTTAATTTCTATTTTAGACTTTACTGATTTTAGAGTTGTGACTTGTGAGTTGTGCACTTGTGCTTGACTGCTTGTGCATTTGTTTTAGGTTTTGGTTTTTGGTGCATTGCTATTAGGTTTTGGTCTTTATTTCATTGTAAATTGTAAGGTTTGAGTCTATTTGGAATTTTGGATTGTGGTTGTGACTTGTGAGTTACTGATTGTCTGATTCAATGTCATATACTCATATTGATTATTGAAATTTTGTTTGGTTTTAGGATTTTATGGTTGAGATTTTGGTGTATGGCATGTTAATTAGCAACAGGAGTGCATGACTGTTTAGCGTTTAGGACTGTTTAAGACTGTTGATTTGAAGTTGTGTACTAATGTTAAGTTGGTTTGTGGCTTGTAAGACACTAAATGTAGAATTGCAGATGTTTTGGATTAGGATTCTAGGAATGTAGGTTGGTTTCAATGGTTTGTGCCTTACAGTCCTTATTGCCTTTATTTCTTGTGAGACACTTATACAATTATACTGAGTTTGTGGATTTGCATTTTGTAATTTTGTTACTTGGTTTGGAATTTAAGTGTGAAACACAACATGTTTGGTTTATACATTTTTGAACTTTGAATCATTGTGTTGCTTATTTTTGAATCAGTACAGGTTTCGGCAGTGTTTGAATGATTCAAAAAAAAAGTTGTTGTGGATTTTTTTTTGGTCTAGGCCTGTGTTTTCATTTTAAAAAGTGGCAGATTTGGAGACTCAATAAGCTTCGGTAGAGGCCCCACCGTACCGCTACCTACCGAAAGTTCGTTATACCAAACTTTCGGGATACCAACTTGGTCAGCCAATACTGGTATAAAAATTTCATTACCACTGAGAGTCGACTCGATAGGCGGTTTGGACAAAAATTCCTAGTAACTGTACCAGTTCCAGCCCTACCAATATCAAGCTATTGTGATAGACTCACACATTTAAAAAATTAATTTAATATCGTGTGAACCATTGGTCCACGTATCAGATACTACACTGATAAGAACAAATATTACACTTGATCTTAGCCAAAAGGCCTAGAAAGGTATCAGTGTTAAGCTAAACCCTTTTTTTTTTTTTATACATTCTTTATTTCTTTGTTTTTCTCATATGGTCGATGTGGGACTATAAACGCTCTACAAACACTAGATAGTGATAATTGATGTATTTTGCTATAATCCTTGTACTGCTGCGAATCCTCATTGTTTGCCATAAATGATCTGTCATGAAGAATGATTTTTTCTATAGTTGTTAATATATGAGATGTGAAATCCACACACCCCAAATTGTAATCCACACACTCATTTTCTATTTTTAGTAATCATTTTCATATGAAACAAAAATTAAGTCACTAAGGACAAAATTTATGTTACTAAAAATAGAAAGAGAGTGTGTGGATTTCGCTTCCCTAATATATCTATGTCTCTTAGTGTTAATAACAGTGTTAATAACTCGAATACGCAACTTACAAAGTACAATCACCAGCATGCAGAACATCCATCAACTGCTGATTGTGTGGCATTTTTTTGCCAATCATGAACTTGATTTGGTAGGGTGCGCCAAACTTTGTTGTAGGGCAACATAAGGATGACACTTGTGTGCCCCAATAGCAAGCTATTGTGATGGACTCACCCCTTTAAAAAATTAATTTAATATCGTGTGAACCATTGGTCTACATATCAGATATTAAACTGATAAGAACAGATACTACACTTGATCTTAGCCAAAAGGCCGAGAAAGGTATGAGAGTTAAATTAAACCTTTTGGTTTTTTTTATACATTCTTTATTTCTGTGTTTTTCTCATATGGTCGATGTGGGACTATGAACGCTCTACAAACTGTTGATTGGTAAGGTAAGATAAATTTAAGACCTAGCATGGGATAATCAACTACTATCGTTTTACATCATCTTCAGCTCGAAGTACATGTCCCTTTCTTCTGCCATCTCCCATACGATTTGCAAGGCTGCTCATCTAGCTTTGTACATTACACAGCGACACTACGTGTATCAACAATTTAGACCGACAACAACTAGTGTTGTGGTTCATATGTGTGTGTTCATGAATAATTTCCTCTGTAGAGATTACGTTATCTACATATATTTGTGTCTCTGTATTGAAGATCTCAGGCTATAATTTTCGATACTGTATATGATTTGCAATTTCTACGAATAAACGAGGAAAATGTTTCTTTCTTGCTAACAAATAAACAATTGTAGAATTAAAAATAGCTGAAGAATATCAAATATTACATGAAGCAATGAGACAAACAAATCATGAACAAACGATTCCCATAGCATGAGAATTGAACACTATCACAGACAAGGATATGGATGTAAAATGTGAAATTTGTCAACTAAATTTCTAGGGACACCCACAGAGTTGCACCTTCAATAATTGGCATATGCCACTAAAAGCGCCGTGCACACGGTATTCTTTAGTAAAAGGCGAAAGAATAGTTCGCTATGTGCTCAACGCATGGCTCCGTATTTGGTTACGGTCACAGCTGCTTTGTTTTATGATGATGAGACTAAATACATCATTCAATCTATAACGATGTGGTTTTAAGTTTCTGACAAGTACTGCCAGTCTCTAATTTACTCACAATCTTAGTTCGACTGTATGCTATATTGCTACTTACATGAAACAATACCAACAATTCAGAACTTCCATTTGAAAATTCTCTCATAAGTCATAACTCAAAGTTACTGGAGCCGGGAATGCAAGGAATTTTATTCCCAAATCTTTCACTCTTGAAAAAAATAAAAATAAAGGATTTCAATCTCTGTTCTATAAGCCATCATCACGTCGTCGTATAGGCAAATTCCTATCTATGTACGAGTCGTTTTGTAGTCTTCCTACAGTGGCTACGTAATGAATTAGTCCAATCTAACTCAGCAAGAGCCTTAATTAAGCCATCACCGGAGTTGGTTCCTAGACCAGTCGGCCGTCGTGGAATACTATAGGCATCTGCAACCTTCTCTATTGAAGATCTCACATGAATCCACTTGGTTGCAGCTCATTTCTCACCCTCAATGACATGGTCTCATGCATACTGTTTGGATCGATTATTACATCAGGAAGAAGATTGAAGAACAGAAAGGCACCACCCTCGATAGGTTTCACAGTAGCCATTTTTGAATCGTAAAAGTCCTCGTCCTTCACGTGAACTGTTCATCACCTGTGATTTGGGAAAAGCTGTTTCCCACACTTTTCAACATTAGAGAGATACATCAATACAGACATAAAAATTAGATCGGAAAACGGTGACTAAGAATAATCAAAGCTATGAAACAAACATAATTTGTAGCACATCAAAAATTCAAAATTGGATAAAAATTTAAACTTCGATTGTGGGGCTGCGCGAACGCAAACCTCTTTGCAACAAATTATGACATAGCTAGACTCTCCCTCTTGGGGAGATCTTAAGCGAGCACCCCTCCAAAGTGCAATGGAGGTCACTAGCCTAGGCCATGAGTCTTCATGATCACCCATTGACCCCGTCCAGGTAAGTATGTTTCAATGTCGCACCACCATCCATACTTTTCTCTCCCACTCTTGTCTGTTCTACTCATTCTCCAATGTGGTATGTTCAGAGGTTAGATACTTAGATATCCAACATATAATTCATAATAAGCGCATCAACTCCAATGCGGTATGTTGAGAGGTTAGATACTTAGATATCCAACATATAATTCATAATAAGCGCATCAACTCCTGTTTGTATAAGCTCCTAGTTAAGCCAGGACCTAAATAAGAAAGGTCGGTAATTCTAAACTAAAATTTCTCGTACTGTTGGTTAAAATTTTTTGTGCGTTGCATTTAGCCCATGTGAGATTTTCGTCTTGAATCCGCCACCGGTTAGATATCCAACATATAATTCATAATAAGCTCATCAAGTCCTGTTTGTATAAACTCCTAGTTAAGCCGGGACCTAATTAAGAAAGCTAGTGATATTTTGGTTCCCCTGCGCTACAAAATTAAAACTTAGATTGTAGGGGCTGCGCGAACACAAACCCCCCTGCAACAACTTAGAATGTAGGGGCTGCGCGAACACAAACCCCCCTGCAACAAATTATGACGTAGACTCTCCCGCTTGAGGAGATCTTAAGCGAGCACTCATCCGAAGTGCAATGGAGGTCACTAGCCTAGGCTATGAGTCTTCATGATCGCCCATTGACCCTGTCCAGGTAAGTATGTTTCAATGTCGCTCCACCATCCATACTTATGTCTCCCCCTTATGTTTGTTTTACTCATTCTCCGATGTGGTATGTTGAGAGTTTAGATATCCAACATATAATGCATCAAGTCCTGTTTGTATAAGCTCCTAGTTAAGCCGAGTCCTGTAACTTCTGATCTTACCCACCATGATGAAAACTTAACGAGATGGTAGATAGAATTTTTCTACAAAAACACTACTTAACGGGATGGTAGCTAGATGATAATGAAGCAATTGTTGTTGGTAGGCGGACTCTGTTCGTGTAGGCCGGTTTAGTTCTAGACAACGGCTCGAGTCTTTATGGTGCTACGGCAACAACTCTATGTTGGCAAGAAGCCACATTCAAGGGGAACCAAAATATCACTAGCTTTTTTGTGTGGCATTTTTTTGCCAATCATGAACTTTATTTGGTAGGGTGTGCCAAACCTTGTTGTAGTGCAACACAAGGATAACACATGCAAGCCCCACTAGCAAGCTATTGTGATAGACTCATCTCTTTAAAAAATTAATTTAATATCGTGTGAACCATTGGTCCACATATCAGATATTAAACTGATAAGAACAGATACTACACTTGATCTTAGCCAAAAGGGCGAGAAAGATATGAGTACTACATTCCAACACCGCCGTATCTATACTTTTATTTATTTATGTGCTTGTCTCATATGACTGATGTGGGACAATAAACGTTTTACAAACATGGGATACTGGTGAGGAGTCATCACTCCCCAAATGCTACTCCTATTGTCTACCACCCGAGTATCTACATGTGCTCAAATTTATCTCCATCTTGGAGGAACTAGCTTGCATAATCAATTGGCTACTATGTATCATACCTCATTACTGCATATTCTCCGTGGTCTGGTATAGATCATATACTACATGAAGCAATACAACAAGACAATCTTGAATAAAAATTGCATGTAGACACTTGATGGTTATGTCGGAAATCCATACAAATAAAAACAAACTTCGCAAGTGTGCTCTTTTGCTTGTCATGATTGATAACCACGCATGAATTTACCAATATTCATGAGACACAAACCGATCGAGCTTGCAATTCTTCTTTCCAATGAAATACAAACTTTTGTACATGCATACCAGCACTGCTCCACATGAAGGCTTCAGTGACACCAATGGTAGAAACCAGTAATTCGTACTGAAACCTCCGATCATGTCACACTGTACCTCAGCAAAAACTTGTAGCGCACGTACTGAACATAACTTCAAAAAAATCCTACTTAATCGTTTGGCTTATTTGAATGAGAAATCAAGACACTGTCTTCAGCAACTTCAACAAGTTCCTCATGTCTTCAGCAACTTCAACAAGTTCCTCATATCTTGATTTTTGCTTTTTATCTATTTTAAGAGAAAATGAAAACTGTTGCTTCAAACAGATTTCCTATAACTGTCAGTGTACATACTTTTGAGATACTGAGGAAAGAGAAGCCAAATTCCTTAAAGTTACAGCAATCTCTAAAACCTACATAATCTATAAAGGATTACATAGATGATATTGCTGTATAATAAGAAATCTGTTAGAACTGAAGATAAAAAATTTGTGTTGATTTGGTCTTTGCTTCATATAACACCTTGATCGGGAACGCAACTCCCATTAATATTTTTAGGACTCGGGCTTTGTCAAATCCCCCCATCCCCCGGGGCAGATGCGGCTATGTGCATCAACCTCAACAGTCAGAGACTCACATTCATATATATTCTTCCACCCGAAAAAGCTCATGTCCTCTCAATCTCTCAAACCTTTTGTTAGTTTCTTCCGTTTTGGAGCCTTATAGGTCTGGTTCGATTTGATTTTCCAGATTTGAATCAGTATGATTGAATTTGAAAGGGCCTAGAGGACTGAGATGGTGTCCCGTTTGGGCGGCAAATTGAACAAATTACACAGAAAATTCTTCAGCTTGATACTAATAAAAACACAATTATACCATAATTATGAAAACACAAATCAAATGAAAACACCATTGTACTACCCAGTAGTCTAGCAGTATAACCTCGATTCAAACAGTGTCTCAACAACCTCGAATCCAATTTCACGAAACCAAAACAACCACAAAGAACTTCAAGCACCGTCGCCAGTTCTCATAGATTGTGCTCTGGATTAAAAAAACTATCACACAGGATTTATGGCTGATTGTATATTTTTATGAGCAAAAAAAACAGTAGGACTAGAATTGTAGGGCTTTACCCCGAAGGGAGCCCTTCCAGAAATTCTCGAGGGCACTAGGCAAACCCAGGAGGGGGTTTGGAAATAGTTTTCAACCAGCAATAGACGCGCCTCGGTTAGAACCTCATTAGCTGCGTCATTGCCCCAAGCGCAAAGACACTTTACAATGAGACCCTAGCTCTACTTTTATATGTTTTTTCTGTGGATATTCTTCTCAGTTTCCTCGATGTGGGACTAGAAACAGACATTCTTACCAGGTTAGAACTGTACTTCGGGGCACATCAGCGCGCACATTCACACCTCTTAACATGAAGCAACACGATGTGAACGAAGGCAGATAAATATGAAAATTTGAATTACATGTAATGGAACAGTATGATCGTGAAACAAGCGCTTTTACAATGAAGTTATTATACTGAATTCTTCGTCTAAGAAAGAGAAGAGTATAACCAATGATTTGATCACTTGCAAGCTAACAATCGTTTTCTTTTCTCTTTTCTGGATCATGTTGAAGATTCGTTCTTCCATTACCAACAAACAAGCACAGATATTATTTGATATACAGTGAGCAAGTCATCTCATCTTCTCCTCAAACCAAACTACAAAGAACATGATCTGCACTGTTGCTCTAGGCTGAAAGTTTATCATGTTATTACCAATTTGAGTCATCTTTTGGTTAATGTCTTCCACCGAACTATCTACGGCAACCCAACAATGACTGCAATCACATTACAACCTCCTCGCTTCCATCGAGTTAAGTCCAATGCCCAAAAGTTCCAAAGATGACAAAAGGTACGCCCTACATCAATTCACACCAATTAGAACTTAGAACAAGTCAGAAACACAGGAGAACTCTTCATCTGACCAACTATTTGTAGAGAATATTATCCATATATGCAACCAAAGAGAGCACGAACACTTGATTCACATTACCACAGCTGAAGCAGTGCATTCTTCAAGTAATTGTTCGCTTGAAGAGCTGATGTGCAGTTTTTCAAAAGAACATCCATTCTTTCTCCAAACACCGAGTGCAAGTATTAAATCCAGAAAAGATTTAATACTTGCACTAGGGTTGTATGCCCTGGACTTTAACCGAGTCACTGCATCAGTGGCTCCATATTGGGGTGTCTAAAAGATCTTGATGACCGTCAGATTGAGATCGAACAGGATGTAAACTTTGATAGGCTTAGAACAGTTAGTTTTCTGCCTATTCAACACATGAACAAATGGTTTCCTAACATATTCTACTTTAGGCAATTCACTTTCTAATTGCAGAAACAGATTGTGAGTGAGAAAAGAAACGCATGACTAAAAACAACAATGAAATAACTGAAGCACAGAACGCCTGACCAACCATGCAGAGGAAATAACTAGTACAACAATTACATTTATCAATAGCAACAGTCTAATAACAGCGAGTCGAGATACACAATCCCTACAGGATCAAATACTGGGACGATGAAATCACAATCCCTACAAAGCCGGAGATGTGCTTAGTAACAGACTTCATGTTGAAGATGAGGTAGATCCAGGACTGGCAGATCTTGACATAAATCTAGAACTTGCACTCACACTCGGACTTCGACTCCTAGAGCAGCTCCTGGAGTATTTTCGCAGGGCTGAACCCTTGTGGGACTTTGAGCCCCTGTATCTAGGAGAAGCACTCCGAGAGTAACTCCTCCTTGAGCTTCTCCTCCTTGGTTCAGGAGATACACTAGGTGAGTAACTTCTCCGAGAAACCCTCCTAGGCCTTGGAGAGACACTGCGTGAGTAGCTCCTCCTTGAGCTCCTCCGGTACCTGGGCGAGACACTACGTGAGACAGAGCGATAGCGTCGCCTCCTTCCATAGTAAGAGTCATCTGGTGAGTAATCCCTTCTATAAGGAGAGTAGGATCGCTCACGGTATCTCACTGGTGACCTGCTGTAAGGAGAACATGAGCGAGAGTAAGACCTGCGCCTCCTATAGTCAGGAGAGTAAGACCGCCGCCTCTTATAGTCAGGAGAGTAAGATCTCCGCCTTCTGTATGGAGGAGAGTATGATCTGCTCCTACTTCGGTCAGATGAGTAACCGGGCGATCGACTGTAGCTCCTTCTGTAAGGAGAGTAGGTAGGAGACCTGCGAGGTGGGGAGTAGCTAGGGGTTCGCCGGCGCCCTACAAAGAAAACAAACAACTCATTAAAAGAGACACCAGAGAAGTAAAAGTGACATATCAAGTATGAGCAGATAAAAAAAGGCTTACCACGAATTGTTCGCAGACCAAGATACCTTCCTGGAGTGGGGGTTCGCCCTCTCCGCCTTCTAGCCTGTAATAGACCAAAACAAAGAATGAGATCATTGAGTACCAAACCGACTAACAACAAAATAGGAGTATCTACTAGGAATTATTATATGCCAAGGCAATGGAAACAGAACATATATAGCAAGAATATGTTTAACTTCTACAAAAGAGAGAAATGCAGGGCATACAACCCTAGTGATCTGATACTTGGTGAGTTTGATTGGTTTGTTAAGTTGTGGTTTGGAAATTGGTGAAGAGCTGCTGCACACAGCTAACGTGCTGCCAGAAACACTTCAAGTGGAAAGAAGCAACAAACTTTCAATCTCAAGTAACCAATAGCAAACAATTAAAACTCCCACTATAATGTAGAATAGAGTACAAACTAAATAAAAAATTGAACCAAATGGACGAACCAGCAATAATCACAGTAAAAAGGGAACAAACATTACCTTCTCCACTGTAATCACACGACCTTCAAGAACAGAGCGATCTAAATATTTGATGCAGCGGTCAGCCACATTAACATTTTCCATGGTAACAAACCCAAATCCACGAGATTCTCTTGTCCATGGATCAACTACAAGATGGACATCAATCACCTAAAACACCCAAATCAGCAAAATTAAAATCATGAGTAAATATCAAACACTATTAGAAGATGATAAAAATACAAATCAAGATAGAAAAGGGCAGTCCAACACATACTTTTCCCTCGGACGCAAAATGCTTCTCAAGTTCTCTCCTTGTGATCCGAGGTGATAATCCAGTCACATACAGATTGTTCCCAGGATTCTCCACAGATGGGCTCCTGCAAATCAAATCAGAAACGCATAAGCTTTCAAAACAAAACACATGAAGATCACACTAAAAACACAAATAATGTAAACAATTCAACAGAACGTGAAAAACAGCTGGGATAAAGGCACAAACCTTGATCTGGACATGGACCTCGAGACGGACCGCGAAATGGACCTGTATCGCCTTGGGGAAGGAGATGGAGACCTGTATCGCTTAGGCGAAGGAGAGGGAGAGTACCTTGACCTTCTCGAGTACGACATCTGTAGCCAAAGAACAACAACACGGATTATACTCCAATTTCAGGAGAACAAGAAAAAACTCATTTCGAGCTTTTACAAAATCAAAAGTTCATATTCTCCCATTGAAATTATGGGAAAAACGAAGACATTAACAAACTAACCTATTCTTTTTCAAGACTAATCTTTAGAGGAGAAAAGACAATAAAGCTGACGAAATCACCAGTCTCCCTAATTTCAAATCGTCAATATATTCCTATTAGAAGAATCTCTATCTTCCGAGATAAATCAATTGCGATAAACATGTCGTAATTCAAGATGTGATCCTAAGATTCCTAAATTTCCATACACAAATATTGAAATATATAGCAAAAAAATGGGTAAATCAAATATGAAGAAGGAGAAGAGGAACTAACCGTAAAGATTGATGGCAGAGACAATACTTGCTCACTGAAATTGAAAATCTCGATCTCTCTCGGATGATGGTTTGGGGATTAGAACACGAAATTGTTCATAGGGAGAGCTTTATATAGGGATGAAGTCAGGTGAAGATTCTGGAGAGAGAGTCGGACGCGATACCACACTTAAATCTTGTTTAATGTTTCGTGGCCCGTGCTTTGCGTCAATCTAGTGTGTACCACAAAATTTTAGACACGTGGTACACCCAAGCTGATTTTGGTAAAACTCTTTTGTTTTAATTAATTTTTCTTTTAATTCTATCGAGAAAAAAACCTTTTCTTTTTGTAACAGAAAAAAGAAGAAGTCTTTTCTTTTAATTAACTTTTTTTTTTCGTAGTCAAGACTTTCTTATTACAAAGATAATCTTATCCTTTTTTGTTTTGTTTTATAAACTGTTTGAAATCATTTGAAATATATGTAAAACAATTTCATAAGTAATGGACTTATTTCATCATATGCGAATGACTTTTGGAGTTTTCTCATACATAAAAAGAAAAAATCATAGCCGAAGTCGTTAAGTGATATGTGTAGGATGAAAAAACACAAAGTCAAACTGAAAAATTGTTGTAAAATTAGACTACTTTTCATTATAATTCATGATATTCAAGTTTTGACTAGCCATTTCACTTTAATTAGTTTTACTCACGTATAGAGAGAGGAAACTTTATTGCAGACGCTTGAGCTAGTCTTGACCACCATGTCGGAACTCCCAGCTAGATAGATACATTTTTACCTTATATTTGCTCAAAATGTCTTTTTTTCTGACTTTTTTTTTAATATGTTTTAAATGTCCATCGTTGTAATTTCTTTCTTTCATCGGAAAAACAATTTGCAAAAACAAAAAACTATCACAAAGGCAAGAGGCGCGACTGGGTTGAAGTGTTGAAGACATGAGAAACTTTAAACCCTCGTGATTTCAAATTCCTCGGACTGCCTTCTAGGCTTCTACACCATAGAGAGTGAATGAGTGACAGTGAAGCCACTCCGAATCCAAAATCCGACTTAAAACCCCTCAGAACACTCAAACAGAAGTAAATGGATCCGATAGAAGCCGCGAAGGAGCTCTCATTCCGGGTCGGGTTCTCCGGCCACAGCGGCCACCTCAGGCTCGAGCCTCTCTTCACCGCCGAGCGCTCCGACCCCGTCAAGTCGCTCCCCGATTTCGTTCTGGTCAGTCTCCTCCTTCTACCTATTCGAATTGCCTTAAATTCTCGTTCTTTCAGTTTCTTCAATCCCTAGGGTTCGGCTTCATGTATCGAGCTTCTAGCATAAGCACTTTTAGTACAATTGATTATCGGAATTTACTTCTGAACTGAAAAGTTGGTGGAGTTTAGTGACAAATTCATGATGTCAGTGTTGATGATATGCGTTTAATTGTGTATCAGCCTCCTGCATTTGTTAGGGAGACGCCGGAGTCGATAAAAGAGTATATAGAGGAGACATATTTGTTGCCGAGATTGGATTCTGATGTATTTGCACCGGAAAAGGCTGGGAGGCAGTGGGATTTCGACTGGTTTGACAAGGCAAATGTGCCGTTGGAGCCATCGTTGCCGCGGTCTGTTGTTGTTCCTACATGGGAGTTACCGTTTAGGTGCCAGAAGAATGGATCAGAAGGAGGGATATGGGAACCTAAATCTGTGCAGGTATGCGGCTCACTCGGTGTTTGTGTTTACATTAATAATATCGCTTAGCAGAGTATGGGAAGTCAGAATCATAATGCATTGTTTGTTGTCTTTGAGTTTATTGAGTCTAAATCACCTGAAATGAGAAGCAGCTGAGGTCGAGCCATTCCCTCTTGAGGAAGAGTGGAGAGGTTTTAATTTTGGTCCACATTAGTTGACACAAACTAACAACTTTGGAGCCACATTTTCGCGTTGCTTTTCGAGTTGTTCTAGCCTGAGCAATATGTTTGCCGAACATTTCCTTATATTTCATAAGGTCACTGTTGTAGTAATGACAGTACTGTAGTAATGTAGTGTCACCATTGTTTTTTTGGTTTCCGACATGTGGACCAGAGTTTGCTTATTATATTTCCTTAGGTTGATGAAACAGAACGTACTGTAGAAGCACAAGAGTCTGGTTCGTTGCCACGCATGGCCGGACCAGCAAAGGATTTTGTACGGGGAAGCATCAGCAACCGCCCTTTTCGTCCAGGAGGCTTGGATGATTCCCAATCTCTAGAAAGAACTCTTCCCGAAGGTGCTTCTAATGGCGAATGGGTACGCCAACTTCTGACTGGTGGCCCTGCGCAGGCTGTTCCACCAAGTTTTAAGCAAGGATTGGACCTTGGTCCTCTCAAGGTTAGTTTAGTTGTGATCTTGATTGAAAGTTGTAAATTTGAACATATCATAGTGACAGAAGAGCTCTTGTGTTAGGCATATCCAGTCTCATGGAATGTATACAATGATCAAAGATCAGTCAAGAGCACATCAGATGAAAAGCTGGTCAGTTTTGTTTCCACATGCTTTCTTTCCATTTTCAAATATTTTGAACCTGTTACAATTTTAACTAGACTCAGCATTTCTGTATCAATTTTAGAAGTTCTCTTGTGTAGTTACCTATTTTAGCCAGTTATCTTGTTATCGATTTGCCTACATATAGCCTTCCATGTATTACTCTCTTACATCTTGGAGTTTTTATCTGGAATTAGTAGCTAGTCAAGAAGTGAATGAGCAAAGGGTTTGGTTACATATATATACATACATGTATATTATAATTATATATATAGATATTATATATAGGCATGTGCGGCTTGGTATGTGAGTGAAGTCTTTTCTCAATTATAACGATCACATGCTGACAAAGGTTTTCTCAATGTATTTCTAGGGTATGCAGAGTGAGTTGTCTGTACAGTTTGATGACTTGTTCAAAAAGGCTTGGGATGAGGATGTTGTTGAATTAGAAGGAGACGGTATGTACAGTATGCAAATTTGATATATTTCAACAGCATATACCTAATTATAATGTTATGATCTTATGGTTGAGGGATATAAATATATTCATGGAGGCCAATGCTTGGGCATTGGAATCTGAGCAGACGCCGAATTAGATATTACTTCATTCAAATATATTATGGCTGGCTTGGCTCTTCTAGATTTGCATTGCTTGAATTGTGTTCTTGACTATTTTTGCAACTATTAGACCAAGTTAGGCAAGTCGCTTCTAAATTTAAGTAGACGAGCAGACTTATGCAGAATTGTCAGACGTTCCAGGATCCTGTATTGACTCTGGATGTCTGCTTCTGGTGGTCTGTAATCAGTTGTGCACTGATAAGTTTGCTCACCTCCTCCTTCTCCATCATTCATCTTCAAGAACAATTGTGGATTTTAGCTGACATTACAGTTAACAATAAACAAGTGTGATCTTGTGGCAAAATTTATGCATAATAGGAATAATAACCGTGTGTTATTATACATATATATGAGTATGTTTTTTTTGTGTGGTTGACACATATGCTGTTAATTATTCAACATTACCTTTGAACCATGGACCAAATGCTGCAAGTATCTGGTCTGTTAGTTCTGTTTTGATCATTTTAATATATAGTTTTCGTTTGTTTTAATGAGGATGTTATTCCCAAAGGTCAATTGTCAGGATCAGAATCTGTTGAGTCAGAGTATGAAGTAAATGTGGTTGATGTTGATATTACCAGCAATCCTTCTGAGCCTGAACTGTCTGTTTTGGATGAGATCTTGTCTGTTGAGGCAGGAGACTCAAAGTCAAGATTCAATGGAACTGGTGGTGAACAGAACCCGGAGGTAAGAGTTAGTGATGTGGTAGTTTAAGTTAACTTTCTCATATATGAATTTAGCAGGTCTCTTTCTCTGCATTACATGTTTGTTTATTTTTGTAAGCTATTGACCATTGACAGGCCTGGGCTATTAGTGGACGTACTGAATGGATTTCAGAGAATTTTAATGATCTTGTTCCTGATATGGCACTTGATTTTCCTTTCGAATTGGATACATTCCAAAAGGAGGTATTGCTTGAATCCATCTTTCTGTATGTTTTCTATAGAGATTGATTGGTATTGTTTTTTCTTTTTGTGGGATATATAAAAATTGATAGATTGATTTTTGATAGGTCCAAATAGTAGAGTTGGATCTTTACAGTATCATTTGTTCTGAAAGAAACCCTGAAATTTATTCTTAATATATATTTCTCAAAAAAAAAAAAAAGAGTGCTAAAATATAGTTCAGTCTCTAGCTGACAACAATCTGTGGTCAACACAATCAACGTCTCTAGGAAATCTGCAACATCACCCAATTAAAAATATGTGTCTAATCACTCTAATTTACTGATTTATGTGTATAAAAGACCTGTTAAGCCTCAAGTTTCCCATCAAAACAACTAATTGGTAGGTACGAATATGACAAAGCACAAGGTAAAACAAATATGAACCAACTTCGTGCTTAGTACTTTAATGTCAAAATATCTAAACTTTTTTGCACTCTTGAGAAGGTTAAAGACTGAAGAATAGTTTGATTTTCAAATTAGTTATATAAACTTTCACCATGCTCACCCAGAGAGGATTCTTAAAGCATCTTTATTTCTAATGCTTTAAGGATCTGGAGGTAATGAGTGTGAAACTTCTTATGTTTAGACCGTTAGTAGAATGTTCATATCGTATATTGCAGGATTTTCAATAAAACAGAGCATGTATATTTTTCTCCTTTTGTTTTGCTGTGATAGTGTAGATATTATCAATCCGAGATTTATTTCTGCTTAGATAACCCTTGGTTACCGTTGTTCAGGCAATTTATTATCTTGAAAAGGGGGAGTCTGTATTTGTAGCTGCTCACACATCAGCTGGAAAGACAGTTGTTGCAGAATATGCATTTGCTTTGGCATCAAAAGTATATCCTGAATTCTTTTACTAGTGAATACTTTTTATTGCAGTTAAATGATTGTTGTTTAATATTCTTCCATATTCTAATACCGTGCAGCATTGCACTAGAGCTGTGTATACAGCTCCTATCAAAACCATCAGCAACCAAAAATATAGGGACTTCTGTGGAAAATTCGATGTTGGACTTCTCACTGGTGATGTTAGCTTGAGGCCCGAGGCTTCTTGTCTCATTATGACCACTGAAATACTAAGATCAATGCTTTATAGGGGTGCTGACATCATACGTGATATTGAATGGGTAATTGGAATTGTTTCTATGATATATCATGATTAGTGTTTTCCCTCCTTTCTATGGATAGTTCTCAATACTTTAATTGCTGTAATATTCTTGCTATCTTTCTGCATGTGCATGCGGAGACAGGTTATCTTTGATGAGGTTCATTATGTCAATGATGTCGAAAGAGGTGTTGTCTGGGAAGAAGTTATTATAATGCTCCCAAGACACATCAACATTGTCCTCCTTTCAGCTACGGTATGTACTCTTCCGTGATATTATTTAGCACCATAAAAAATGTGATACAAATATGAAATTATAACAATCAGTTATTAGAATCAATAGGTCATCAAACAATTGAATATTATTTAATAAAAAACTTGTTGATGGGAGCATTATAATTGTTAATTGAATTATATCTATCAAAAGGTTATAGATCAGTGTTTTAAATGTTGACTAGTATAGGATTTCATTTGATCAGGCCGGATGTGAAGCGGACGTCCGCACTCGGCTTAAAGTGCGGACCTCCGTCCGTTCTCCACCATCCGGCACCGGCGACGGCGCGCCTCCACCGCAGAACACTCCAGCAGCGTTCCCGACCACTTTCCCTCCCCGGCGAGTCCGTTCTTTTTCAGTTTTCTGGCGAGATCACCCAAAACTTCAAACAAGATCAATCTCGCCGGAAACTGGAAAAGAACGGACTCGCCGGGGAGGGAAAG
>NC_020493.1:12353968-12371868 GCF_000184155.1 Fragaria vesca subsp. vesca | reverse complement strand
CTTCAAACAAGATCAATCTCGCCGGAAACTGGAAAAGAACGGACTCGCCGGGGAGGGAAAGTGGTCGGGGACGCTGCTGGAGTGTTCTGGGGTGGAGGCGCGCCGTCGCCGGCGCCGAAGGGTGGAGAACCGACGGAGGTCCGCACTTTAAGCCGAGTGCGGACGTCCGCTTCTCATCCTCTCTATTCATTTGAATAAGATATTTAAATGATAAATGAGTTTCTTGAAAATTATCATTTGCTAGTATTAGATATTAGAGCATCTTTAGCAATGCTAGCCATTTTTGAGTTAAATTTTAGTCAAATTAGCTAAAATGTCATTTTGGCTAGCCACTTTAGAAATGCGGCTGCATCAATGCTCTTTATTTTAGCTAACATTACATCAACATTATTCTTCAAATAAAGATTAAATAGTTTAAATATATTTATATATCACGTAAAATATCTTACAAGGAATGTATTAAATTATAGCTAGCCTCATCTGAGTCATTTTGCTCTCTCTATATTTAGCTAGCGAGATAGCTAAAAGTCATAATAGCTAAACTTTGGCTAGTCTGCTGGAGCTCCGAAAATATCAAAGAAAGCTAAACACGCTCTCTAAAACAGAGAGTCTGCTAAAGTTGCTCTTACAACCATCTCAAAATTTTCATTTCTTATTTGGAAACTGTTTTTTCGAATATTTTTGGTGAATAGGCTCATTGTTTAATCTGGTGGTGTCTCTTTGTCTCCTCTTGTTTATTCATTAACTACTAGCCTCTTGACACGTGTGCAAGCTCAATTATTTGTTTTTTTAATATTTATTTCCTTAATTTTGTTGGATTTTTGCTGTTGATTATTTATTTAATTTTGTTATCAAAGTGCCCCTACTGATTATTTATCTAATTTTGTTTTCAAAGTGCCCAAAGAAAAAGTCAAAAAACATGCAATTGGAATTATAAGAAACTCTGCCCCCATGTTAATTGTTTTCAATTTTTTTGTTTGTTTTTTTTGTTTACTATTCATAATTGTCCAACCTACCCTTAAATGTTATATCACTTATTTGTAATATTCCATTAAGCAAGGCCATTATCGGGTCTATAACAATTTAATTCATTACGCATTTTTTGCTAAATTATTTTGTGATGTCTTTGTAAAATTTGTTTCTATCTGAAAAAGTAATCATTTCTTAGAATTAATCTAAGCAGTAATACCAGCTATTTGGTTGGTTAGTATAGAAGCATTGTCCACTATCTTTCCTTTTTCCTGACAGTTGATGTGCTATGAAATTCATATTTTATTGTAACTAATGCTAGAGGAGTTGGCAGTATCTAATTTTCAAAATTTGGCTAACATGTAAGTCACCTGGTATCTTTCTACAGGGCATGCTTCTTTGCCTATTTTCTTGTGCCTGAAAGCAATAGGATAACTGCTTTCATATTTCTTAACATTTTAGGTTTAGTTATCAGGTTGTGTTACAATACTAGCTCATTGGATCTCCAGAGTCCAGACAGACCCTTTCTTTTTTCATTATTATTTTTTGTACAACAGATGCATCTCATGTTGTGCTAATTGTCAATTTATAGGTGCCAAACAAAGTTGAGTTTGCTGACTGGATTGGACGGACAAAGCAAAAGCAAATCCGTGTTACTGGGTAAGCATGTATTGGTGCAGTAAATGGCCTTTGATTCAACTTCTTTGTTTTTTTTTTTTCGTTTTTCTTTTTGCTTTTTTCAACAATTCAAATCATGTCATGAACTGAGTTTTTTTCTCATCTTTTGTGACGCTTTAAAACATTTATGTTGCTTCCTTCTCAACTTTTCTCCAATATTTTATATTTGAGTGTAATTTTATTATAGGACTACAAAAAGACCAGTCCCATTGGAGCACTGCCTATTTTACTCTGGAGAACTTTACAAGATATGTGAAAGTGAAACCTTCATTCCTCAGGGCTTCAAAGCGGCAAAAGATACATTCAAGAAAAAGACTATGAGTCCTGCCACCAGCGGTGGTGGTGGTGGATCACGTGCTCCAGCTTCTGCGTCAGCTTCTCATGATGGGGCTCGAGGTCCAAAACGTGAAACCTCACATATGGAAAAACAGAAGCAATCAGGTGCCCATAATTCAGGGAATTTATCCAGAACTGGTGGAGCAAATCAAAACAACGGCAATGGCATGAACAATTGGGGTTTAAGAAGATCAGATGCTTCTTCGTGGTTGTCACTTATTAACAAGCTGTCAAAGAAGTCACTATTACCTGTATGTTTGAACTTACTTCCTTTCACACATGTCTATCGCTTTTATTCATTTGATTCTAGCCACTTCTGAAAAGAATACAGCAAGAGCTTCTAAGATCAGCATGAAGAGTGGATGTCCATAAAATTTTTGAAAATGCAGTCATCAGCCCCCGATGCAATCAAATGATCAGAACTATCTTTCTTCCAAGTCCTCTCTCGAGGACACATCTGCCATAAATCAGCCAAAATCAAGAGTCATTTAGGCATTCGCTTACCATCATTGTCATTTTCATTTTGTTCAACATGTTGTAGACCAAACTGTGTGCGTTGGCTGATTCTTTGCAAGGAAAATCCTTGCCAAGGACCTAAAGAATGACTGGTCCGTATCATTTAATCACTTTTCAGGGTTGGTGTCTGCATTTTAAATATTGCAGATGTCCACTGGAGGCATGCCTACTTGATTATTGTTTCCTCTTTTCTGAAACTAAATAGACATGAAAAGAAAAGAAAAGAAAAAGTCCGCTTGCTCTACTGAAATAGAGAATAATGAGAAAAACGAAGGCAATGCCAAATGGAATTTGCATGTTTATATTTAGCAGAGGAGAAAACTATGCTTCCTTCCATGTTTTTAGCTCAAGTATCTACATGACTTTTGTTTAATTTATGCAAATTTTGGATTGCTATATTTAGGAATTGAGCTTGTTGATGCCTGCACTCTTGTCTATTATTTCTGTAATCTTATGCCTTGACTTGTCTCCACAGGTGGTTATATTTTGTTTCTCAAAGAATCGCTGTGATAGGTCAGCTGATAGCATGTTGGGAATTGACCTCACAAGTAGTTCTGAGAAAAGTCAGATTCGTGTTTTCTGTGACAAAGCATTTTCACGGCTGAAGGGATCTGACAGGAATTTACCTCAGGTCCAGTTGCTTACCATTTCATCTTAATTAAATATTAAACCTTGGTTTTCAGACATGATAGGTTCTCAAATGCAGGTTGTCAGAGTTCAAAATCTTCTCCATAGAGGGATTGGTGTCCATCATGCAGGACTTCTTCCAATTGTTAAGGAAGTTGTTGAAATGCTCTTTTGTCGTGGTGTGATAAAGGTGGATGTCTGTTCTGGATTTTATTTGTTTCATGAGATTGATGTTGTGTTATTTAAAATGATTCTCTGGATACCTTGATGATGTTTCGGCTAACTGTATATCAGTGACCATTAGTTTTGAGTCTCCTCTGTTGTATTTCTACATCTAATTGAATTTGAGTTACTTTGGTGATTTTCGTTTTGTAACCTTCCTTTAATTCCTTGGTAGGTTCTATTTTCGACAGAGACATTTGCAATGGGAGTTAATGCACCAGCGAGAACGGTGAGTTGTGTTAGGAACTATTATAAACAGAGTAATTGTAAGTATATTTTCCACTGCCCTATCAAGATTTTTGGGGTGCTTCCTTCACTTCCTTGGTAAATAACTACTTGTCCAAACAAGAAACATCTTCAACCTGGGGTGTTTCTGTGTTCTTGCATCTCTTTGAGTGCTAAGTTCATTGATCAATCTTACGGAATAATCCTATCGGTTGAAGTGGTTAAATATGATGTCAATTGTATATAACAATGAAAAGGAACATGGTCTGTGGCACACTGGCACCTAAATGTACAATAATATTTTGCAAAGACACTTCTAGTTTCTGTTAGTCTGTGTTGAACAACGCATTAATATGAAGAAATTAGATATCAGGAATTAGTGGAAAAGGATCCTGCTTTTGCGCCCTGGTTATTAAATCTCTAAAATGGACAGATGGGTTAGTGACAGTGCATCTTCCTATCTGCTGTGTATCAGTTGTAGATATGACATTATTATCTTGAACTCTAACCTGTGTCAAGATTTTGCACAGGTTGTTTTTGATACATTAAGGAAATTTGATGGCAAGGAATTCAGACAACTACTACCAGGAGAATACACTCAAATGGCAGGCCGTGCTGGCAGGAGAGGACTTGATAAAATTGGTACAGTGATTGTAATGTGCCGTGATGAAATCCTAGAAGAGAGGGATTTGACGCATGTCATAGTTGGAAGTGCAACCAGGCTAGAATCTCAGTTTCGGCTTACTTATATTATGATCATGCATCTTCTTCGTGTTGAAGAACTAAAGGTACTTATTAATTCATGTCAGTCTCATTGATACATGTAGGGGAAAGGAAACAGGGCCTCAGATTCCATTTCTAATCCCATTCCAGATTGAAGAAGCTAATTTCTGAAAGTAAAGCCCATGTCAATGATGTATATATAGCTTTTGAAGTTTTGATAAATACAGGAATACTCTTTGACTTCTATAGCTTTATGGGGGCAATAGAAGTACATTCTTTCAGTATATATAAGGTCCCAAAAACTTTCCGTAATAGTATACCGTAAGTACATTCTTTCTGGGGTGGATTAATACTCTTTTGAGAATCACTAGGATGAATAAAGACCTTCCATTGAGTTCACTAGGAAAGAATAAAGGGGTAAGGCTAGAGTGTGTTAATGCATGTGATGCATCAACTTTGTCCTCAAGTTGTAAAATAAGTCCTCAAAGTAGTAATCGTGTTGTTAAACTTGTAATATGAGTCCTTAAAGTTGTAAAAAAAAATTAGTTACAACATTAGTCCTCATTTGTCGTTAAAGTGGTAATTGAGTCCTCAAAGTTGTATTATGAGTCCTAAAAGTTGTAACAACTTTTTTTTAATCACTTTGATGACTCAATTACCACTTTAAGCACACATTTTACCACTTTAAGGACACATGATGACTAATGTTGTAACTAGAAAATTTTACAACTTGAAGAACTCATATTACAACTTCGAGGACTAATATTACTAGTTTGAGGACTCAATTTACAAAGGTGATGCATCACATCATTCACATGCATTAACACATTGTAGAATTTTCCAGGATAAAGACCCCTTAGACATTGCTCAACTTATACATGCAATGGCCTTCTTGTGTTCATTGCTGCGAGGGCCATTACATGTACTAATATTGATTGAGACCATCACCGCAGGTGGAGGACATGCTGAAAAGAAGTTTCGCTGAGTTCCATGCTCAGAAGAAACTACCTGATATGCAGCAACTTCTGATGCGAAAACTTGCTCAGCCTACAAAAAGTATCGAGTAGGTTCTCATTAGTCTTGATTATACTGATCTGTCTTGTATTGTACACTCTATATGTAGGATTCAGTACAGCCCACTGATTTGTTTTTTCTTAGTTGATATTTATGCTTGTTGCACTCAGTCTATTCGTAACTTGTGAAATGTGGCATAGTTTTGTCAGGTATGCAAGGTTTAAAAGAAAATGAGCCATGTTTGTGGTTGGAATTCTGCTGATTTTAATGTTTGCTAGTGAAATTATTTGTGCTCTTAGTATGCGTATTAAACAATACAAGTTGCACTTGTACCACTTGTGAACATGTCATAGCATATTAGGCTTTTGTCAGTAATAGAAACAATTTTTTTCTTTCTCCTTTTTGGTTGCCAACAATTGTCGATGGGTTCCCTTTGTTTAAGGTTAGTTGATAAAGGGGTGGGTTCCCTATGTTTAAGGTTAGTTGATTGCTCTTAGACGAATTAATAGCAAAAGTTCTTATCATATATTTTGTCTTATGATGGTTCACGAAACATGGGTACTTGCATGTAGATGTATCAAAGGGGAACCAGCTATTGAGGAGTATTATGACATGTACTCAGAAGCGCAGAAGCATAGCACAGAAATATTGGAGGCAGTAATGCAGTCCTCTGTTGCCCAACAATTTCTTACTCCTGGAAGAGTGGTCGTCATGAAATCACAATCAGTGAGTCCTTAATTATTTGTTTAGTTGTTAAGATTTCCTTCCTTTTCCTCCTCTCGGATCCAATTTCTGTTGTACTCGTTGGAGTATTAATAATTGTAGTAAGGCATCTACCTAACATCCAGTGTCAAAGCTGTTGTAAATGTTAATTCCTGCATGATTTTTGTGGTCTTTTCCCGCATGGGAAACATAAAGATACTAATAGGCTGACCTCTGACATCTGAGTACCTATCAAAACTAAGATTAGAAGAAAAACATGTTTATTGTCTGATGTTGTGATTTGAAGAATACTTGTAGACTTTATTATTATAACTTAAAAATTTAACCATAACTTTAAAAGATCTATATATCCGTTAAACTTGGCCAAAGCTTGATTTTTCACTGTCATTTGTATGCATAAGGGTGGGAGATATCATGGAGGAGATTTACATGAACTGAAAGAGTTTGAAGTTTTATGTATCTAAGGGGAGTCATAGAGGAGATTTCATAAACTGAAAGAGTTTGAAGTTTTATGTATTAAAGCATGAGTGTTCATATGTCTAAGGTTCTATATCTTCAGCCTAAAAGAAAAATTAGTTGGTAAAATTTCAATAACTTGACAATATGACTTTGAAAATTAATGATAACAATAAATGAAAAAATTCAATGAGTTCCAGCCTTCCAGGGTCAATAGGAATGTTGCATTTGAGGCTTTGCCATCTCATCCTTGCTTCTGCTCTTGAAAATGAAGTTAAAAGGGAATGCTAGACTAAAAGTGGACAAGAGGTCCAAAGAGATTCAAAGCAGAAGAATGTTTCTAGTCCTCACATAGCATCATATGTCCGTTGTTAGCTTTTAAGTACGTCGTACTGTTATTGTGTTCACACTTCACTGTTTGAATATACATGTAAACTCCATTTTGTCTAAGAGGCTTTTATCTGGTTTTTTGTTGAGTAGTTATGGGTGAGTTAAAACTTTCTGGATGCTATACCAACAGGCCCAGGATCACTTGCTTGGAGTTGTTGTGAAAGCACCTTCTTCTAGTAATAAGCAGCACATTGTTTTAGTGCTGAAACCTGAACTACCAGCGACAATCCAAACTCCCCTGGCTAGTGGTAGCTTACAAGATACCAAAAACACTGATTCTTCTCAGGGTTTCTACATGGTAGCTAAATCTAAACGTGCTCTTGAAGAAGAGTATTGTACCTCTGTTTCTTCTCGCAAAGGATCAGGTGCCATCAACATAAAATTACCACACCAGGGTGCAGCTGCTGGGGTGAGATACGAGGTTAGAGGAGCCGATAACACAGACTTCTTATACATATGCGCATGCAAAATAAAGATTGACCAAGTTCGGCTTCTTGAGGACAGTAGTAGTGCTGCTTACTCCAAGACGGTGCAACAGCTGTTGGAAAAAAAATCTGAGGGAAATAAGTACCCTCCAGCATTGGATCCATTGAAAGGTATATCTATTTTCACAACTTATATGGCAAATTATTGTGTGGGAAAGCAAGTCTTATTGACTTATACTAACGTATCGCTACATAAAAAGTATACACAGTTGTACTCCTTTTGTTTCATTATTGAAAGTTTTGTTTCTAATAAGATTATTACTAGATATATATATATATATATATATATAGAATGAGGATCAGAAGCGGACGTCTGCACTCGGCTTAAAGTGCGGACGTCCGTCCGTTCTCCACCCTCCGGCACCGGTGACGGCGCACCTCCACCCCAAAAGGCTCCAACAGCGTCCCCAACCATTTTCTCTCCCCGGCGAGTCTGTTTTTTTCCAGCTTTCCGGCGAGATCGACTTTGTTTGAAGTTTTGGATGATCTCGCCGGAAAACTGGAAAAGAACGAACTTGCTGGGGAGGGAAAGTGGTTGGGGACGCTGCTGGAGTCTTCTGGGGTGGAGGCGCGCCGTCGCCGACGCCGGAGGGTGGAGAACGTCCGCACTTTAAGGCCGGTGAGGACGTCCGCTCCTAATCCGGCCTCTATATATATATATATATATAGTCTCCTTCTAGAGTGGGATTCCGCTTTGAAATTAAAGTGCAGGACTCCTTATTTCGCTCACTTTCAAGTCGTATTTTCACATCTCAACCGTACAATGTCTAAAACACAGCGTGTAGATCATTCCTGCAAATTTTTATCAAATTTGAAGATCATTTGGTACCGAATTAGATTAAATAAATCAACAAAACAAAAGTTGTCCAAACAGAACCGTTCGTGTAAATCACGATTACGGAAACTCAAATGATTTTCAAATTTGATGAAAATTTGCAGGAATGATCTACACACTGTGTTTTAGACATTGTACGGTTGAGATGTGGAAATACGACCTGAAAGTGAGCGAAATAAGGAGTCCCGCACTTTAGTTTCAAAGTGGGATCCCACTCTGGAAGGGGATATTATATGTATATATATACACAGCTGATCAGGTGCGGACGTCCGCACCAAAGTGCGGATTTCCATTTTTTGCACCACTTCCTGATCGAATTTCCTCAAACTTCCTTCTAGACATATCTAGATCATCTCTGTAAAATTTCAGCCAATTTGGTGATCGTTAAGGCCCTCAAACTTGCGTTTTTCTGTTATGTACCTGAACCGGACAGAATACAGGCCGTCGATTTGTTATTCGATTTTGAGGGCCTTAACGATCATTAAATTGGCTGAAATTTTGCAGAGATGATCTACACAAGATGATCTAGATATGTAAGGAAGTTTGAGGAAATTCGATCGGGAAGTGGTGCAAAAATGGAAATCCGCACCAAAACTTTGGTGCGGACGTCTGCACCTGATCAGCATTGTATATACATATATATACAAGGATTATCAGGTGCGGACGGCCGTATGGATTTCCACCGTTTCTCCACCATCCCAGCGCCGGCAACACCGTTTCTTCTCCCCTGCTTGATCTCAGACCTCCCCCGACAGTGTTAGAATGAGAAGGCCGGAGAGATCGCGATCGGAGGTCCACCATGATTGGTCGTGAAGTTCTGAGTGAGATTGCTGCATAGACCTCCGATCACGATCTCTCCGGCCTTCTTCTTCATTCCAACACCGTCGGGGGAGGTCTGTGATCACACCGGGGAGAAGAAACGGCGTCGCCGGCGCTGGAATGGTGGAGAAACGGCGGAAATCCGTACGGAAAACCCGTACGGACGTCCGCACCAGAAACAGTGTATATATATATATACAGAGAGGATGTAGAGCGGACGTCCGTCCGTTCTCCACCCTCCGGGCGACGGCGCGCCTCCACCCCAGAAGACTCCAGCAGCGTCCCCGACCACTTCCCCTCCTCGGCGAGTCTGTTTTTTTCCAGTTTCCAGCGAGATCGACTTTGTTTGAGGTTTTGGGTGATCTCGCCGGAAAAGAATGGACTCGCCGGGGAGGGAAAGTGGTCGGGGACGCTGCTAGAGTCTTCTGGGGTGGAGGCGTGCCGTCGCCGGCCCTGGAGGGTGGAGAACGGACGGACGTCCGCACTTTAAGCCGAGCGCGGATGGTCCGCTTCACATCCGGCCTGTATATATATATGCACCTATATAATATTGTAAAGCTGTGCATGGCCTCTTCTTAAGATTTTTTATGTCCTCGGAAATCTATATTCTGAACTATCCACATCTTGATTTCATGTTTACTTATTCTTTTCTGTTATATTACTTCTTCAGGTTTATTAGTTCTGTTGTTGAAAGAAAAAAAAATAATGTGCAGAAGACTTAGATAATTTGAGAATTTGTTAGAGTCAACTCTTTCTTAAATCTGACCTTCATAGTGGTGATCCTGGTTCAGATCTGAAGTTGAAAGACATGCATCTTGTGGAAACATACTACAAGTGGACTAACTTATTGCAGAAGATGGCAAAGAATAAGTGCCATGGATGTATTAAATTGGAGGAACACATCAAGTTAGCAAGAGAGATAAAAAGACACAGCGAGGAAGTTAATGCTCTTAAGTATCAAATGTCAGACGAATCACTTCAACAGATGCCCGATTTTCAAGGCCGGGTATATTTTCATGATTCACATATTTCTTTCTTTGTTGCTTTGGCTTGTATAGAATGTCTCTACAGTTGTATGGGGTCCCACTGATATTTTATTTTTTTTAATTTCAGATAGATGTTCTGAAGGAAATCGGATGTATAGATGCTGACCTTGTTGTTCAAATAAAAGGCCGTGTCGCATGCGAAATGAATTCTGGGGAGGAGTTGATATGCACGGAGTGTTTGTTTGAGAACCAACTAGATGACCTGGAACCAGAAGAAGCGGTGGCATTAATGTCATCTTTTGTTTTTCAGCAGAAGAATACTTCTGAACCTTCGCTTACTCCTAAACTTTCTATGGCGAAAGAGAGGTCATTCTCCATCTTTTGCATATTAATTTTTCATCTGTGCCATAAGACTTCCAGGCTCAGATCTTGAATACAAGATATATGCATAGTATTTAGGCTGTATTACTGTATGCTTGCATTTAGAAGCTACATTTGCCACTAGATTTACCCATGTTTTTTAAGTGCTGCCTTTGATCTTAGCATTGCAATGAATAAGGTGTTTATGAAGATCTGACTTCAGTATTCAAAATCAAAATGTTACTGACTTACATGGCATATTTGTTATTAAAATGATCTGTTCTGCATTATCCTACTTCATTTTAAACTCATACCAAACTGTTTTATAAAAAAAAAAAAATGACAGAGTAAAAAAATAAGACTGATGTAGTGAGCGTTAGAACTGATTCGACGTTTGTTCTTTTCAGACTGTACGACACAGCAATAAGACTAGGCGAGCTTCAAGCTTACTTCAAACTTCCAATAAATCCGGAGGAGTACGCCAGAGAGAATCTCAAGTTTGGTCTTGTTGAAGTCGTTTATGAGTGGGCAAAGGTTTTGACTGTTTGACCTTAGAATTTTATCAACGATTCCTTTGACTTGTCTGGAGCAGTCTATCTTACATGTCCTTATTATCTGCAGGGCACACCATTTGCAGATATTTGTGAACTTACCGATGTTCCTGAAGGCATGATAGTTCGCACCATTGTTAGACTTGATGAGACATGTCGTGAATTTAAAAATGCTGCATCTATTATGGGTAATTCTGCTCTATACAAGAAGATGGAGACAGCTTCAAATGCAATAAAACGTGACATTGTTTTTGCAGCTAGCTTGTATGTCACAGGAGTATAACTGCTTCCTTGAAGGTACAACTCTCCAGTTCGTCCTTGTAAGTACCAAATAGAAGGATCTGGAAATGAGCCATACCTTGTTGTAGATTAGTGATTCCTACCCTTATGTGAAAAATTTTCGCATAGCAAATGTAGATTTTGTAAGATACGGCAGGAATATTTTGCCATTTTAGTTGAGATTCAGGAAACTGTTCAGCTGCAAACAAGCTGACAGTTTTAATCTGCCTCGAGTCTTGACGTGCATTTATGGTTCAAATGCATTATTCTGCAATTTTCTCATCATTGTTCTGTTCTCCTGGTGGTTATTATTTAGCCATTTAAGTTGTACACCAAGCAATGTTCTCTTGGTAGGTTTTTGACGTAATTTTACGATAATTACAACTCATGAGAGAATCAAGGGAAAAATAGTAGTGGATCTGAAGTAACTTTTGATATGGAATAGATTCAGCAGCTCTTTTTCTTCGGACAAACTCAGAAGCTCTTGATTGTTTCATAAAAACGAAGATTCAAACCTCCTCTTGTAACTAGAAGAAGCGTACAAAGCTCTATTTATTACGTACTCTCATCAACTCAAGGCACACAGGTGATTAAACATAAACTTATTGGCCACATCAATGCGTGTACAAACCACAAAGTCACAAATGCAGAGAGTTATGCGCCCTTAGCATTTCGCTCAAGATAGGTAATGGAGATCCACATTCCACCCTAGTTGTCACTTCTGCCTGGCTTGCCTGAAGCATGAGGTTCCTAAAACAAGAAAGCAGTCGCATAGGTTCAGTTCACATAACCGGAACGAGACTGATCTGCATAATGGAAATGTGGGTGGTTAACTTACTGCATTAGCAGCATCTGGTACCCAGTCATTAGTTGCTGGGTTGCACTGGCAAGAGGCATGAATGCTGGTGTCGGAATCGGGTTCAAGGCGGTAACCTCTGTCACTAGGGTTTTTTACCTTGATAAACCCTGTCCCTGTCGTGTGGTGTTGCTTGTCTATGCCGTTCAGGTCCTTGTAGTAATCTGTCTCCACAAATTCCTCACTCACCTCACTTCCGTTCACAACCAATTTCTGCTTCAAAAACTCAAAATAAAAAGCAAATAAAATTATGTTAATTGCCAAATTCAACAAACAACCGTTTGTAGTCCAACGGTTAGGATAATTGCCTTCCAAGCAATAGACCCGGGTTCGACTCCCGGCAGACGCAAGTCTTTTTATTTTTTTCTTTCTTAATTTAATTTTGGAACAGATTATGTACATGAGGAATGAAAGAAAACCAAACCTGTGAATCATGCTCAAGTCGTTGGAACTCAGCGAGTTCAGGAATGGATTCTTGTTTAGAGATAACATCGACATATTGAGATTCATATTCGCTGCGTTGAGGCTTCAAGTGACGCTTAGGCGTTACTCCATCGAAGTATTCTCTTGTATCGGACTCGATCTTTGCCTCCTCTTCTCTTGACAAATGAATGTCACTCCTGTTAGGCCTGCCACAACACTCCATTGTTCTCTCCTGTAAAGTTTCTCCTGGTCACTCCTTTGTTTCTATTCCCACAAAATTTTGGGGTTTATATGAGAAATGGATACAAATGGTGGTTTGGTAGTAGGCAGATATTTGTTGCTTGCATTATTGTCTTGAGGACTTGGTGTGGTAGGAATTTTGTGATCCAAAAAGTCAGATAGTATCCAACTTTCTCAAGAGAAAATATCCAAGTGACTCTGATCTTATCCATTTAGTCTCTCCTATATGGCAGTTGTTAGGTGGCAAATTCAAGTGTGGTATTTCATTTTTCTCTTCTGTAGCTTTCAAATTTGAGGTCCCTTGTTTCAGTTGTCCATCAATTGAGATGATATTTTTTTTAAAAGAAAGCAGTAAATTGGTGCACAACTGTCATCAAATTGTCAACAGGAGTTGGGATATATGACAAAAGAAAGAAAAACCAATGAAAAAAAAGAGTGAAGACGTAGAATTTGAGTGAGTGTTTAAGAATTAAAAGTCTTACATCTCAATATTAAACTTAGTTACATGTAAACTTGTTTGATAACTTATCTCTAAATAGTAGATATTTATCTTCAAATTGAGAGTCCAAGAGCTAGAATTTGATATTATTATATGTGATAACAAATCTTCTCCACATACAGTGGCATATTTTGAGGTTTTTTAGTTTTGCTTTTATAAATACGAGAGATGGGACGCAAAATATAAGGTATCTACAAGCATTTTATAAGGAAATACATGTCTTCCCAATTAGTAGTGTTAATTAGAAGAGGACACAAATATGGTCTAAGTTTTCATTTCTTCGTCTATACTATCTTGTATTTTCTACTATAAAAAAGAGTAACTATATATATCATACTTCTCCAAATTGGTATAGGGATCTCCGTTTATACTCTCCTTTTCCTTGATCTCCTGTGACTAATCCTACGATTTCTACCAGCATTTTTTTTGTTTTTTTGTTTGATATTGAGGTTTTGACAAAATTAAAGTGTAAATCATTCTTCAATTACAATTTTATTTAATTAGTCATGGAAATTCATTTTCTAGATAATAGTGATGGGCTTTCCAGCCCAGCATCTCAACTCTTTGACTCTCAGTCAGTCGCTCAGTCTTCATTCTTGTTCAGTTATCAGTTCAGCTAGCTCAGCAGTCAGCACCGTCCCAGTAACTCTAATCCGACGACGACATATTAACCAGGTAAAGACATCAACTTTGCTTCCAATACTAAAAAATGCCAATTCTGATACTGTTTCTGCATTCGTTTCAACCTAGATTAATGTTGGGCGACAAGTTTCAATTGTTTGATTTATCAATTAAGCTCTTCTGAGTTTAGTGTTTGATTCAGGGTTTCGGGTCTCCTGTGAATATTTGTTCTGTTTTTTTCATAGAAATGGTCAAATGGCATTGTACCCACAACTTATCTTCTTCATCTTCTTTGGTTTAGAAGAAGAACACCAGAGATGTCAATCATTGAGCTTCATTTATTGTTTTTAGTTAATTATTTAGTTAGTTGCTGCTCGCTGATTACTTGTTGAAATGGGGTTACTTGGTTTTGGCTATCTTAAGCTGTCCTGGCATTCCCTTATCATGCCCATTGTGGTCTTTGAGAAAATGTGAATCTGATTCATCTATCTGTTTGTGGATACTGTTGATTCAGAAAAGTAGAGGTCAAGGTGAGGAAGAAAGAGGGAAATGGCGGCAAAGGTTTCAAATTTCTCGGATTTGGTTCAGAGGGTGGCGGCTTCTTGCTTGCTGCACCCACTTGGCGCCGGCCGGAATGGTGAATTTGCAGCGAATGGTGCTGGAGACGAGGATGATTTCAGTGAGCTTGAGTTGGATGAGCCGGAAGAGGAAGTGAGAGAAGAGGAGGAGAATGGTGGTGGAGGAGGGATTAGGGTCCGGGAGGAGGGATCAAGGAAGGAGGTAATGGAGATGGAGATGGCAATGTGGGAAGTGTTTGATGCAGTTTCGGCAATGAAGAAGGCCTACGCCGGCCTGCAGATGGCGCATAGCCCGTGGGACCCAGAGAAGATGAGGGCAGCTGATGTGGCAGTGGTGGGGGAGCTTAGGAAGCTTGGAGTGTTGAGGGAGAGGTTTAGGAGGAGATGTTCTAGCGGTGGAGGTCGTAGAGGTGGAGGAGCAGTGGTGGGGGGTACGCTGAGGGAGGTGGTGGCTCCATATGAGGCAGCGGTTGAGGAGCTGAAGAAGGAGGTGAAGGCTAAGGAAGTGGAGGTTGATAACCTAAAGGAAAAGCTGAGTAGTGTTGTTAATGGCTCCAATGGGAATAATGGCAAGAAGGGCAGATCTATCTCGAGGAGGAAGGTAGGTTGCAGTCAGCTTCAAGGTACTAAATAGTAAAACCCTGTCATAACTTTATGGTTGTATTGGGAAATTATAATTGCAGCTTTGTGATGGACTTGTGATTACAGTTGTAGCTGCTCCAGCACCAGATCTGTTTGTGGCAACAATGAGCCAAGTGAAAGAGGCATCAAAGTCCTTCACTTCATTGCTCCTTTCTCTCATGCGTGCTGCACATTGGGACATTGCCGCAGCTGTGCGTTCCATTGAAGCTGCCACTGTCACTGCCATTACTGCAACATCTATTAACACATCCTCCCTTGTCACAACAACGCAGAATGGCAATGCCAAGTATGCTCTCCAGTCCTACATTTCCAGCAAAATGTTCCAAGGCTTTGATCACGAGACATTCTACATGGACGGTAGCCTCTCCTCGCTTCTCAATCCGGATCAGTACCGTCGAGATTGCTTCACTCAATACCGTGATATGAAGGCCATGGATCCGGCAGAGCTTCTTGGAATCTTGCCCACATGTCACTTCGGCAAGTTCTGCTCAAACAAGTACTTGGCCATAGTTCATCCCAAGATGGAAGAGTCCTTGTTCGGAGACTTGGATCAGCGACGCCAGGTCTTAGATGGAAACCACCCCAGGAGTGAGTTTTACAGCCAGTTCTTAGGGATGGCTAAAGCAGTCTGGTTACTGCACTTGCTGGCCTTCTCTCTTGACCCAACACCTAGTCAATTTGAGGCTACTAGAGGTGCAGAGTTTCATCCACACTACATGGAGAGTGTTGTCAAGTTTCCAGGTGTACGGGTTCCTTCTAATCAGGTTGTCGGATTTCCTGTAACTCCTGGGTTCAAGCTCGGAAATGGGTCTATTATCAAGGCCAGGGTTTACCTAGTTTCCAGGGATTAGAGCTTTTTAACATACAAGGAAACACAGTGTAGCCCTAATGTTGCTAGAATTTAGTCCTACACTCCTACTCCAATAAATGTTCAGCAGTGTAATATAAAATGAAAGACGTGTTTCTCTTTTTTCTGTAGTTGCTATTACACAAACATAAATTCTGATTATCTGAATCTTTGTAGTCATGCTCATGATACTCATTCTACAATGTCATTTTGGATTTAATCACTGTTGATCCAACGATCCAATAATGAGAAACAAGTATCTCATATTGGGTCTGGATTTGGATTTTCAGCTCTCATATCAAGTGAAAGAGGCATCAAAGTCATTCACTTCATTCCACTTCACCAGGGGAAGGTCCTTCGGGTCAAGTTGTTGGGGTTCCCTTAAGTCCAGGGTTCAAGCTTGGCAGTGGGTCGATTATCAAGGCCAGAGTTTATCTTGTATCCAAGAATTAGACGTTATTATTAGTTCTCAATAAATGATATCCAAGTAAATGTTGTAGTCCTACTCTAATGTTGAGAAGTGTCATATATGCTATGCAATAATGTAATGTCTTTTTGCTAAAATTAAGTACTATGTATTGAACTATTAATGAACCGTGGTTAAGGCAGGCGGCTGGGCGCCGCCTTCAGTGGCGGTGCAATCTGGAGCGGCGACGTCTGGGACTGTAAGCGGAGGTGGATTTGCAGCTCGGGGTGGCCACCTGGTGGGTGCCCTGAGTAAACTGGGGCCAATGGGCCTTGGCCTGGGCAGGCATGTGGGTGGTCCTGAGGTTTTGGTGCTTTAGGCTGCTGCTTGGGCTGGGCTTACATCTTGGTCTAGGCTTGGTTTTTCCTTTTGAATTAATTTTTTCTGACAAATTTTTAATTTGTTTATATATGCTGTTGACGACCTCTTTCCCGTTTTTGTATCACAGTGTCGACAGTTGGCCCTTCTTTATATGTGCCCGGGCTATTCTAGATGGGTTTTATAGCTAGAAAGATGCTTGTATTTATGTAATGATTCCTTTGTCACCCACCAATATGGATATCATTTTGTTTACTTCTACGTATGATCAACATAAGATTTAACCAATAAACAAAAAAAAAAAAACGACCTATGCTCCGTCTCTTTCGGAGTACCCTGGCCTTACGAAACCTAGACCCGGTGGCTGGCCTTGTGCTTTGCCGTTCCAGCAGTTGCAAGATGGTGGCTACGCCAAGGTTCATGCGATGGTATTCTCTGGGGATTGAGAGTGTTGCAAGTGGACTCCCTTTGGCGACCTTCGTCGGAGTTTCGTCTGCAAAAGTTCAAGAACCTACTTGTTGGCCTGATACTATGGCGGCGATGGAGGCTGAAGACCCGGATGGAGTTTACATGGCAGTGGCTGTGAGTTCGGTGCAGAACTTTATGGCTTCGTCAGAGATTGGGTTGGTGATCCTTCAAGCAAGGTTGTGCTCTACAGTTTTCATGGTGGCCGTGGAAGCCGTCGGAGAGGTTGGTCTAGCGTTGACGACGGGAAACCCTAACCTAGGATTGATTGTGGAAGAGATGTGGCTGGACCTGATAATTGGATTCCCTCGTATTGGGTCAGATGGATTTGAGTTTGGGCCCGATAAGGTGGATTCATTTGAAACTACTACTGGAGTTGGGTTGCTTTTTCTGATTGCAGATGCTGGTGAGGAGTTTTGCCCTAATGTTAAGGGCATGGCAAGACTTAGAATTCGGGCTGCCCTCAGCCCGAGCATCAGAAGTAGATTTACTATTTATTTCTTAAGCTTATTAGGTGTACACCAGTTGAGGTCTTAGGCATCTAATATTCTGTTTCAGGGACTTAGGTAGTAAGTTTTAATTTTTCTTGCTCCGGCCTCTTTTTGGGCCTATGTGTAATTAGTAAAGGTCTTGGTGCTTGTAAGCCTCCCTCAACATACTCTCTGTGGAGGACGGCATTTGGATGTACGTGTCTTTTGGCCATTAATTAAGTAATACAAGTTATCATTTTCAAAAAAAAAAAAAAAAAAAA
>NC_020493.1:12351463-12353948 GCF_000184155.1 Fragaria vesca subsp. vesca | reverse complement strand
CCTTGTGGTCAGCCTCGTTTTACATGGGAGGTGATCACAAACGGTACAACTGTTATAAATTTTCCACTTCTGTCAGGGCACGTTTCAGTGGTGTGATCACAATTATCATCGCAGATCATACAATGATACGTGAAACTGAAAGCCTTTGGTTCTTCTGCCTCGCAACCTATTTGCAATTCTGTTGTTAAATACCAAAAGAAAAGAAAAGGGTTAAGTTTACATGTATGGCAGTACAAAGCTATCAAAAACATTAAAACTCAGGCAAACTGATCCTAGGTCTTCCAAATAAAAATCTTAAAAAAATAATAATAATAAAAAAATAAAAAAATCATACGTACCGCCGGCAGAGTTAGTGGGTTCGATGGGGATTTCAACCGTTTCTTCTGTTGGAGGATCACAGAGCTTCACCAGTTGTTCATCTGGACTCATGGAGGCTGCATCTGATCATTGAAAGAAAAATTTGGAGCTTTAGATTTTGGACTTGTGGTTTGGCGTCAAGGTTTATGAGAACGTAATAAAACAAAATAAAATAAAACCTGTTTTTCCTCTAGGCAGATGAACCAGCCGAAAGAAATTGCAGATAATTTTCAAGAATCCTGAAACAACAATCGAAAGCCTAGCTGGAAGTGCGCAAGGTTGCACGAGGTAGCTGCATATAGTTTTCCAGATCGTCATGGCATTTGCGCTTGGGAGTGCGGCAAATACTAAAGCATGCATGGTTGTTATATATATATATACGTGTGTTAGCAAGTTCGGTTGGGTATGCCTTATGTTGTGAGGTAAAACGACCTTCCTTATTTGTTTTAAAAAAAAATCCATGTGTTGTAAGGTAAAAACCGTATAAGTTCTCACAAAAAAAAAAAACAAAAAAAAAAAAAAAAAACGAACTTGCTAACATAATTGTTGAAGTAAAGACCGTAAAAGATTTTCTTTCCATATTTGTTGGATTTATTTTTAATTTCCTTCTCTACAACGCATATATAGGGTTGTACATACTGCTCGTTTTCTCTTTTACTTTCACTATCCAATGAGAATACAGAGAATGAAATTGGAGAATTAATGCAGCACAATGTCGAATTTGATGGTAAAAAAAAAAGGGAAAAGACAATTTGCACAAAATAGAAAAAGTCAAACCCCATTTCAATGATAATTTTTTTATTAGCCTATTTAAATACAAGGTACTTATTTTAAGCCCAAATACACAAATCTTTATTAAAATATAATAAAATTATATTTTTAAAGACTTTTTTACCTTTAGCTTTTACTTAAAGAGAAAAAGTGAAAAAGATGGAAGAAAGACTTTATCGGAAGCACACTGGGCTCCGGCGCCAGTCACTGGCGGCCACATTCCGGTCGCCGGACTCCGAACTCCGGCAGCCAGAATCCGGTCACCAGTGACCGGAATTTTCCGACTGCCGGAAAATTGCCGGCATCCAGTGGCCGGAATTTTCCGGAAATCTCACTGGATTTTTTTTAAATGCCATAGGAATTTAAGTGATCTTAACCCAAGTACGAAAAATACTGGGGGTAGTAAACTCAAAATAAAGTTTCTCCATGACCATTATACACCTTAAAACAGTAAAAAATCAACTTAGATGCAGAAAAATAAAGTTTACTACCCTTAGTAACTTCTGTTGGGGGTAGTAAACTTGCAATATAGTTTTCCTATGACCATTATATACCTTAAAGGAGAGAAAAAATCAACATATATACAAAAAAATAAAGTTTACCACCCCTAGTAAACATCTTACTGGGGATAGTAATCTTGAAAAATAATATCTCAAAGGTTATAAGTACACATTAAAACGGAGAAAAATCAATTTAGATGTGAAAAAAAAAAATTTACTACCCCTAGTAAACTTTTACTGGGGGTAGTAAACTTGCAAAACAGTATTTTCAAGACCATAATACATACTAAAACAGAGGAAGAACAATTTAGATTCGAAAAACTAAAGTTTACTACCCCCAGTAAACTTTTATTAGGGGTAGTAAACTTGCAAAAAAATATTTTCAATGCCATAATACACACTAAAACAAAGGAAGAACAACCTAGATGCGAAAAAATAAAGTTTATTGGAGGTAGTAAGCTTGTAAAACAATATCTCCAAGGCCATAAGTACATATTTAAACGGAGAAAAATCAATTTAGATGCAAAAAATAAAATTTACTACCCCTAGTAAACTTTTACTGGGGGTAGTAAACTTGCAAAAAAATAAAGTTTATTACCCCCAGTAAACTTATACTGGGGGTAGTAAGCTTGCAAAACAATATCTCCAAGGCCATAAGTACACATTAAAACGGAGAAAAATCAACTTAAATGCAAAAAATAAAATTTACTACCCCTAGTAAAAGTTAAACGTCGCTTCACTCAAAACCTTCACAGATCTGGCATCTCTGCAGCAATCCACGGCCGAGGAGATTGGCAGTCACTTCACTCCAAACCTTCACAGATTCGGCCACACCTTCTCCAATCTCTGCAGCAATA
>NC_020493.1:12350414-12351443 GCF_000184155.1 Fragaria vesca subsp. vesca | reverse complement strand
TATATATATATCTCCTACTATATATATATATATATATATATATATATAGTTTTACTTAAATTTGGAAAATGAAAAATAACTGGTACTCTAACGACAATTAATTACTTGTTTGATGTAATGCAGTCCAAGAAGAATGGTGACTCTGTTCACTATGCATTAGTACAGATGTGTGCTCATTTACGTGGTCTACCTGAAAAGATTAAGAAGGACAAAGCATTTGGGGTACTCTTGGCTGGATGGGATGAAAAATATGTAAGAAAAATTGAAATTATCGCTTATAATGTTCTCAGTTATTTATGATATGCTAAATTTACTTGAATTGTTGGTTGCAGGATCTTCAACTGTATCGTATTTTCATAAAAGACGGACGCGTTACGAATGAACAAATCTACAACAGGTTTGCAGCAATGGGATCTGGTTCTCGATATGCCGAAAGTATTGTGAGACTTCGGTAAGTGCTAGCTAGCTAGTTCTAAATGAGTTTCATTCTTCAGTCTCTTATCATGTGATTAGTTTTAATTTGTTATGCTAACATGAGTCGATGTGTGATATTCTAAATATGAGTTTGGTAAGTCCAACGAAGAAGAAGTTGCTGAGATAGCCCTAGAATCATTATTCAATGCAACATTGTTTGATAAGTTCACTGGTGGAATTCTGAGACGTAATATCTCTATTCTTTCTCTCTATTTTTTACATGATAAACGATACATTTACTTCCTCTCAAAAGTTATGACAATTCCATCTTTTTCATATGTTCGTGTGTATTTATCCAGGTTATAAGGTAGTAAAAAATGCTCCATATAAAACAATGCCTGGTGTCGATCCTTTCGATCTCCTAAACCCTATGGAGGCATTTGGTGACTTGGACTAGATAGGATATATAATGAAATCTTGTTCAAACCTGACAAGATTGGATATGTGGATATCCGGCCTCTTATCAAATACAACGTTTGGTAAAGTGTATAATTAGCTGGTTAAGATAAGCTAAAAACNGAGAATCTCAACAATTTTTCTTCTTTATTATCTATT
>NC_020493.1:12349350-12350394 GCF_000184155.1 Fragaria vesca subsp. vesca | reverse complement strand
GAGAGAGAGAGAGAGAGTTTTGATCGGGATAAAGAGAGGAGAAAGTGAGAAACAGAGAAAGAGAGTTTAAATGAGGTCAAAGGTAATGACGTCCTTTTATTAGAATTCATTAGAATAGGGTTGGTAAAGAGATTTTCATTGAAATTGGCTAAAATGAAGTTAAATACTACTGGTCATTTACTTAAAAAAAAAAAAGGGATTGACCAAGTGTACGTTGTTCACATACATGGACGAAATCTGTCAGCAAATCTTTCATGCTTTGATTTCCCTAGTCTAATTAAGTCTACTGCTGCATGTTAATGAATTAGGATTCCTTATATCATTCCAGTAGACATAATAATTTATTTCCCGATTTGATATTTCCTATTCTTTTGAACTTAAGGAATACTTCTCTATATAACAATGTTAGATTAACACTTCAACCAAATCAAAGTTAAAAGTTGGTTCGAATTTGCCGCCTCTATATTGCTACGACCTTTGCATTCTCTTCGTATGTAAGTATCTCTAAATTTTTATTATGGTGTTGAGTTGATTGAGGAAGAAGAACTTGGTATTCAATATGAACCTAGTATTACCTTTGCTTAATTGCGTTGTTGTTCAGAGGTTTCGGCTTTTGATTGAAATATGGGCTGCACGAGTTCAAAATACTCTTCGGAGGGAGAAGCAAAAGGGACGACAATTGTTGGTCTGTTTTACGAGGGAGGCATCCTAGTTGCAGCTGATTCTAGGTCCTCAAATGAGAAAAGGAGTCACAAGGCACTTCAGAGTAACGATTATATCTTCCTCTTTTTCTTTTGTCTTTTTCATGAGAAGAACTATATAACTCGGCTCTAAATATTCCTTCGTTTTTTACTTTTCTTTATATTTAACTTATATATTGATTTGTTTCAGTCAAAAACAATGCGGTGAAAATGTTTCCAATATCTTCCTCTATAATTGCTGTAATATCCGGGACAGCTATTGATTGTATGACGATGTGTGAGAGTGTGCAAACCAAATATATAACTGAGGTAAGCGTGAGCCAAATATATAACTATATTCTCC
>NC_020493.1:12341172-12349330 GCF_000184155.1 Fragaria vesca subsp. vesca | reverse complement strand
GAAGCGCTAATCCATACAAATAACACTTTGATCATATGATTAAACAAAGGCTATAGCTCTGGTGAGCCAACTGCTTGTAACAAAAAACAGCTTATAAACCCACTTTTCTCTTTATACTACTTAGTTATTCGATATACACCAATTGTCATAAGCAAAAGATTTCTTATCAACTTGTACGTTTACACTTCCAGCCATTCAAGAAATTCAAGTTAAAGACAAAAACTAAAGAAGAACCGATTCTTCTGCTTTTTTCTCTAGATATCATAAACCAAACAAATATATCATCCATAACAACAATTGAGAAAGAGAGCTCACCAGAAGATAAACGAATACGTGATGCCATGAGCCCAAATCTGTAAACAATAGAACACAAATCGAATTATTCAAATATTCATATTACCCATGAATTAAATTTCACAATACAACATCAAATTTGAGAGAAAGATTCATTGCGTAGGACTGAAGTTGAATCTCATATAGCTACAAATCAAAAACCACAAACATGAGTTAGCTCTGAAGAAAGCTTACCCGAAAAACAATTCCACGAGATCAGCGACGGTGGAAGACAGTCGGAGGCCGTCGAAAACGATCACTGGAAATTTAATGGAGCAGGTACGATGATGAGATGGTCGTAGATTCGCAGAGGAAGAGAAGCTATGGTAGTTTCGGCTTTTGTCGAACGAAGCTGGATAAATTTTATAACACCTTCTTAACTGGACTTGTAATCCATGTTGTACAGGAATTAAATTTTCCGGCCCAAGCATGTCTGGGCCTCCAAACATGTCATGTAGCCAGATTGGAATATTTTAATAAAGTCCGTGTCTTATATCCGGTGTAACAAACACTTCCTGGTTCACTCACGCTTTGACTCTGAATACTACACGCTCAGAAAATATGAATCGAGGATGCTTTTCGTTGTTTATTCTACGAGGTTCGAACAACCAATTTATACAGAGGAACTCATAAATCATTTCAGGTATATATGTACACTTGCTGACGCTATCTTCTTCTTCTCCAGATATATCACAAACGAATATACATGCATGTATTCTTAAACGTCCTCGTATTCTAATTGTGACAGGAAACATGGTGGAAAAGAGGCAGTAGCAGCTCATCTGGTAGTAAAGAAGCTAGATTTCTACTTTCACCGGGTTGTGTTCAAGTCGCCAGAGGACGCTGAAAATGTGTGGAAATATGTGGAGAAGAATTCTCAGCGTCACCAGTGTGATACTTTCGAGCTTCTCAAAGATTTCCCATACCAGCTTGTTTTGGAGACTGATGTGCCGGTTTATGTTAATAAGGGTTCAGAGCATTTGTTACAGCTCATACACCACTCAAAGTAACGAAGTTGTTCCTCAAAAACAAAAAAAAGTAACGTACGTGTGGTTGAACAATAGATTTAGCAGATCAATTTGTTGAATATATTTGCGGTCTGTTTAGAATTCAGACTTCAAATTTAATCGATCAGAAAAGCTTTCATGTTTAATTTTATATCGTAGGTCTAAGGACTTCAATCACAGTTCATACTTCTTGCATTTTTTATTTTTATCAGAAATTCCTGCATAGGCAATATTATGTTGGATGATTATTTGATTAGAATCACTCATATTCACTATATACCATATATCGATCGATCAGGCATGAAACGTGAGGCTTAAAAAAATCTTGCAACTCATTCAAAGTTTTCTATTGATAAAAATTACCCAAAGTTTGGCAAACTACTGGTCGAGCCAAACAAACCTCCAACCAGTTCGTTTCCAATCTTGAACCCAAACAAGCTTAATAGCTTTAATAACAGTCATTATCTCCGCTGCAAATCCCTGCAGTTAAACTAGCTAAGAATTTCAAGATTTAAGGCAAAATCACCAAGAAAGTGACCGTTGTAATCTCTAAAAATAACACCATAACCACCTACTCCCTCTTCATGCTTCACCAATGAGAGAAGGAGAAAGCCAATGTAACTTCAACTACTAGATCGACATAGGGCTCCAAAACATTTCAAAATTCGTAGAAGCCATCAAAATATATATCTTCACCAATCGAGAGAATGAGGAAACCAATTAACTTCAACTACTAGGTCAATATGGAATTCGTAGCTCCTGATTAGTCCAAAACCGCATTATGCATGTGACATAGTTTACTTACAGTTGCTTGTGTTCAATAGAGGACTTATTTTCGTCACATCTAAAATAATGTTTATAGATGTTATTACCATGACCCACTACTAGAAAAATATGTAGTGGACACTCCTTGGATACACTTTTCCAACCGTATTATACCTTTTTATTCTATTACTTATGCATGATGACCTTTTTATTCTTATACATTGTCACAAGAAGAAGAAGAAGAAGAAGAAGAAGAAGATGATTATGATGATATGTGGCGGTGAGAGAGAAGAAGAGAAGTGGGAATGAGTGTAATTTTGATGGAAAAATTGGGCATTTTAGTCATTTGGTAGTGAAAATTCGGATCAGGCTAGGTTTTACTCATTTTGGGTCTTGGCTCATGTCCTTATTTGTCTAAATATTTTGAAATGTGGTTTTTGTGTGTTTTGCTAATGTTTGTGGTAGTGAGATGTCATTCTCTCTTTAGAATATCTCAGGCCAGAGCGAGCTTGTTCTCATATATCCCTAGCTCTCCCTAGCTCCTTCTTCTTTGTTGATCTATACACCATGTGTCATGATTTCTTTAATTGTTATTCACATCTAGAAACTTCAAGGTAATGTAAATATATGAATTGAATACATAACCAGCTCTAGTTCGATCTTCAGTTATTTCCAACTAATCAAACTTTTCTTGAATTTATTTCAAAATTTCATATTTATTATTTCTATATATATAAATGGATGCATATATGAGCTGATTTAATTTGCTTCTAAAGCTCTAACCCTGCTATATAGCCTTGTGAAATATACAAAACAACGAGCTAGCTGGGCAGATAGCAGCACACGGCCGATCAGGATTCTAGATTTTTAGCACATACATGTCACTATCAAATGTGAAATGTGTGTTGTACTCTTTTTCTCCTTCGATCAAGGTTTATTTTTCTCTCACAGGGTTTTTGTTACTTGACAATATTTTTGACGAGGCAACACCATATGCACCTTTAATATGAAGGTGCGCGGCACAAGAGGGAGTGTTCTAGAATATTCTGTTGTGTGTGCCTTGACCTTATGCTACTAGGATAAGGAATTCTGATTCTGTGTAGTGATAGAATACCAAGTTAGTATAGGATTATTTTTTCCTTATACACATCTAAAATGTGCTTTATAATTCCCTATATAAAAGGCGTTCCTATCAATGAATAAGATGATGATTCTCTATTCTCTTTGCTATCTCTTATTGTCTCTGCAATTTACTATATAACACTAACTTGTTTTTCTTTCTTATCTAATATGCTAGTTTCTCGTTCTTCTTTCCTCCTCCCTTGCGTCTCTTCTAAGCCCTCTCAACCCTAATATGTTCTTTTTTTACTTATAGAATTCTTGTCTCTCTTCTTATTCATTGGATTTTAACACATACATAGGATTAGGGTTTTCTTTCAGTAAACTCTCGTAGTGTTTGGTGGCTCCTCTAAACTCGAAAGCTTCCTTACCACACCATATGAACGGTGTTTCAAAATTGTTTTGAAACTAATATAGTATCAAATTTACGAGTTCTCGTTATCAAGAGTTAAAATTTGGAAACAAGTTTCCAGTTTGTGCAGAAACACAAAAGCTAGCTTTCGTGAAGTGGTGAAGCTTTTGTGTTTCTGCACATACTAGAAACTTTTGTATTCAAATTTCTACTTTTGATACCGAGAACTCATAAATTCGCTACTATAGTTTCAAAAAAATTATGAAACACCGTTCTTATAAGGTGGTAAGAAAGTTTTTGAGTTTAGAGGAAGTCACCAAAGACTACATGAGTTTATTGAAAGAAAACCATGATTGTATTTATGTGTTGAAACCTGATGAACAAGAAGAGATCGATGCGAGAATTCTTTAAGTAAAAAGAAAACATATCAGGGGTGAGAGGGTTTAGAAGAGACGCGAGGGAGGAGGAAAGAGAACAAGAAGCAAGCAGATTAGATAAAAAAGAAAACAAATTAGGGTTTAAAGATAAAATCAAGAAAGTAAACAAAAATTAATTTTTGTAATTTCGTAAAAATAGAAAAAAAAAAAAAAAAGAAAGAAAAAGAAGAAGTAAGAATTTAAGCTCTGATGATCGGCCACGTCAGCTGCCACATAATGTGGGTTTTAGATGGTCTTCTTAATTTGTACTTGGAACACCACTTGACACTATATATGCCATGTCAGCTGCCACATAAGGTGGGCTCTGGATGGTCTTCTTTGTACTCGGAACACCACGTGACATTGCCATGTGGTGTTCCTAGCCAATCATATAACTCAGATTCATATGGAGACTAACATGGGGTGGAAAAAAAATAAAAGTAATTAAATTAATACACCAATCAGAGATAAAGATAAAACATTTGACCAATGAGATTAGAGGGAAACATAGGACACATGGTGTTTCGGGTACAAATAATAATTTCCTGGTCTCCTAAAATGCAATTCACTTAGCATTACTCACAAATTAATTCAAAAGAGCTTTCCGGGTCTGACTTTTTTTTTGGGTGCAAATGGTCATTATCCCTTAATTTTATGTCATAGGTATATATAATCACAGTTCATACTTCTCCTTGTATTATTATTGTTTATCAGCAATTCCTGCATAAGCAATACTCTGTTGGAGAATTAGTTGATCATAATCATTTAGATTCACTTTATACCATATATCGATCAGACATGAAACGTGAGGCTAAAAAAAATTTGCAACCCGTTCAAAGTTTTCCTTTGATAAAAATTACCCAAGCAATTCGTTCAGGCATATATGTTCGTGTTTGGCCATCTTTGCAATAATCATTGTGCAAATGTAGTAATGGAGGAAGTTTCAATCAGCCATGAAGTTTACTTACAGTTGCTTGTGTTCAATAGAGGAAAATATTTTCGTTGCATCTAAAATCGTGTTTATAGATGTTTTCACGTACAAGCAGGGACGAAACTAGGATTTAGAAATAGGGTAGGCTACATTTCTTAGTGACTTATTGGGGAAGCCCAATTTTTTTTTTTTGAGGTCTCCATGAAGCATTAGAACAATCCTATGTTGCACGGACACGGACACGGACACGGATACGGCGACACGATACGTACTGACACGGCGACACGACAAAACTCAAAAACTGCATTTTCGACATGGCTCGGACACGGCAAATATAATTACTTATTTATATATTTCTAATTAATAAAAAAATGCTCAAATTAATATGAATAAATTCATCACATTGCTTAAATAATGTTCTAAATTTAAGCAATTGCATAACTTTAAGTCTGTAACAAATAACATAAAAGAAAGTCAATATTTAATCTAAAGGATGATTACCAAATAGTTATATCTAATTCAACATATTCATTAAACTGAATGAAAAAGCAACATTCCTAACCCCATAACAACACCAACTGTATAAAACCCCATAACTGAGGTATTCAAAATACAGAAGAGCAAGGCACGCATGCATTGGCATCATCCTTTATCCTTGATAGATAAAATGATTCAAGTTCATAATTAACAACATAAAAGCTAAAAAGAAGCAATCCATCAACTTTGGGCAGTAGCAATTCTTTGAGATTAAGACTTCAAAGCAACTCAATTTTGCAAACATCTACTCTTGCAATCACCAAAGACTTCAAAGCTGAGATTAAGACTGACCTTACAACCAAAGAGAGGATTTAAGCGGCCGGCGGCTGTAGGCGGAGGCGACGTCGGCGGAGGAAGAGTAGCTGTGATAGAGAAAGGCGATGCCGATCTCTCTCCGCCTGAGAAAACTAACAGAGAAAGGCGACGTCGGTGGACAGGTCGAAGATGGCGAGGTTGAGGATGCGGTACATGTCGATGAGGTGCTCCAAAAATGTGCCGTGCTTGTGCCAGCACTCACCTGCTCCAACTGACTCAAGGACTCACTCAAGGACTCGTACTAACTTTGGCAGATTCTCGTCGATCGACTCGTACTAGATCAACTTGTGCCAGCACTCACCGCGTAAGAATGGACGGCCAATTCTAGATCGACTCGTACTAGCTGTGTCGCATCTGGAACACCCTCCCCACGGCTTCCTTTTTCAGTTTTTTGTTGTTCCTCTTCTATGTTAGTCGGCTTCCTCTTCGATTAGGTATTAGATCTGTTTTTTTTTTTTCAGTCAACACGCTGACGTGGCGTGTCTCAGGCTGACGTGGCGTGTCGGTCAACGTGTCCAAAAAGTCAACTTTTTTGGACACGTCACGTGGCGTATCGAACATACATTTTAGTGTATCGAATCGGTATCGGTGTATCAGGAGTGTCGGACACTCCGACACTCCATAGGATGGAGTATCGGTGTAACATAGGAATACAATCACTCTGTTGCCAATCATTTTGGTTATGAAGTCAGGAGACTAGTTCTATATTCTAACAAAGATAGTGATACTTCACCATACTCAGGGATAGATGCTGTGGGTTGCTCGGAATTGAATGGAAATTGTTGCAGCCTAAGAGCAACTTTAGCAGACTCTCTATTTTAGCTTTTAGCTATTTTAGAGAGCGTGTTTAGCTTTTTTTTTTTTTTTTTTTTTCGGTTAGCTCTAGCAAACTAGCCAAAATTTAGCTATATATTATGATTTTTAGCTATCTCGCTAGTTAAATGTAAAGAGTCAGATGATTCAGATGAGGCTAACTATAATTTAATACATTCCTTATAAGATATTTTACGTGATATATAAATATATTTAAACTATTTAATCTTTATTTGAAAAATAATGTTAATGTAATGGTAGCTAAAATAGAGAGTATTGATGCAACCACATTTCTAAATGTAGCCGCATTTCTAAAGTGGCTAGCCAAAATGACATTTTAGCTAATTTAATTAAAATTTAACTCAAAAATGACTAGCATTGCTAAAGATGCTCTAACCTCCTTGCTCTGAACAATATATAGCTTAATTCTCAAGTTGTTATGAAAGGAAGATTGCCAAACATTGAGACAACCCCTAGTGGCATGTTTGGATACCGGTGAATTCCCGAGAATTTAATCAAAAATAAAAATAAGTAATTCTCAATTTCTCAAGACTCTTTCCATCATTTGGATTCTTATCCCGTGGAATTAGCAATTTTGAAGGAAAAATAATCGTGGAATTTGAGGGCTTAAATTCCCGACTTAAATTCTTCACAAAGTATGAGTCATTTGTCAATTCTTTTAACTAAGGTTAGTCTAAATATAAATTATTGTTATTTTAAAACTCTACATCATGTAATCCAAACAATAGAATTCTCAATTAATAGAATTTAAATTCAAGAAATTGTAATTCCCGTGATTTTGAAATTTATATTGAAATTGAATTTATTTTATCCAAACACAACATAGAGGAAAACCAGAGTGTAACTAATCATAGAATGGCCAGCAAGTTATAGCGCCCAGGTTATTTTTGAAGATCTATTAAAGTAAGGAGGTCATATATATATACAGACGTTATCAGGTGCGGATGTCCCTCTTTTCGCCACCGTACGGCACCGGGGAAAGCGCGCCTCCACCTCAGCGGACTCCAACAGCTTCCCTGACCTCTTTCCATCTCCGGCGAGTCCGCCGAATTCCAGTTTTCCTGCCATATCACCTAAAACTTCAAACAAAGTCAATCTAGCCGGAAAACTGGAATTCGGCGGACTCGTCGGGGATGGAAAGAGATCAGGGAAGCTGCTGGAGTCCGTTGGGGTGGAGGCGTGCGCTTGCCGGCGCCGTACGGTGGCGAATGGAGGGAAATCCGCATCGTAAGACGGTGCGGACGTCCGTATCTGAAACGGATTGTGTGTATATATATATACAGTCCCCTTCTAGAGAGGGATCCCTCTTTGAAATTAAAGTGCGAGACTCCTTATTTCGCCCACTTTCAGGTCGTATTTTCATATCTCAACCATACAATGTCTAAAACACAGTGTGTAGATCATTCCTACAAAGTTTCATCAAATTGGAAGATCTTTTGAGCTTCCATAATCGTAATTTACACGAACGGTTCTGTTTGGACAACTTTTGTTCTGTTGATTTATTTAATCTAATTCGGTACCCAAATGATCTTCAAATTTGATAAAACTT
>NC_020493.1:12337862-12341152 GCF_000184155.1 Fragaria vesca subsp. vesca | reverse complement strand
TATATATATATATATATATATATATATATATATTATATATATATATATATGGAGGACCTAAAGACAGAATGTCCTCTCCCTTTAGATATACAACCTACTAATCATCTTAATAATCAATTCTCAGTTTCTTCTGATAAAACTTATGAATGGAACATTGATAATTTATCAGAACAAGAAATCTTAATAAATAAATTACATCACATGTCGATGACAGCCAATAGTTATGTCACTAATCATAATTTCAGCCAACCTGAAATTATTGATATACTTTCCACAGGATTTACAGGAATGCTTCATTCCTGGTGGGAAAAACATCTCACTTCTAATTCTAGATCATTCATTAAACATGCCATTAAACGAGATAAAGATGGGACTCCCATCTTTGACGATCACACAGGAATGGGGATTTCTGATGCTGTTAATACATTATTCTACACAATTATCCAACATTTCATAGGTACCCCTAGTCATATTACTTCTAGAATTCATGATCAACTTAGTAACCTTAGGTGTCCTACCTTAAGTGACTTCAAATGGTACAAAGATGTATTTATTTCTCGAGTTATGCTTAGAGACGATAGTAACCAACCGTTTTGGAAAGAAAAATTCATAAATGGCCTTCCAAAATTATTTGCTCGTAAAATCAGACAAGTCCTTAGTAATGAAACATGTCACATCAATTACGATTCTTTAACTTATGGAAATATAATTACAGTTATCCAGAAAGAAGGATTAAAAATGTGTATAGATATGAAACTAAATGCTCAAATGAAATCAGATAAGAAAACAGCCAAATATGAACTAGGAAATTTTTGTGAACAGTATGGCTTACCTCCCTATACCCCCTTCAAGGAGAAAAAAGGCAAGCAATAACTTCATTCCATATCATTCAAAAAGAAAATTTACACCTTACAAAAGTAATTCTGAGCCAAACAAATTTTATTCCAAAAACAAATTTCGAAAAAACTGGTCCAAGAAACCAAATCGCCAACTAAAGAGTAAACCTTTAGATAAAAGTAAAACTAAATGTTTTAAATGTAATAATTGTCCAGTTAAAAATACTATTAATCAACTCAAAATCAGTCCAGAGGAAAAACAAAAACTTATGCAAACTTTAGAATTACGAAATACTGATTCAGAAAACGAAATGAGTAAAGATGACATCACATTGATGGAATCTTCTTCCTCTGAATCCGATGAACATTCTTCCCCAAAATTACTTTTGGGTGTAAGGATGCATGTAACTGTAAAACAATAAATGTTATTTCCAAACAGGAAGAGCAAGAAGAACTATTAATTGATTTAATAGGTAAAATAGATAACCCTGAACTTAAAGCTGAGTACCTTAAAAAATTAAAAAATTAATTACCCAAGAAAATGTAGTTAATCCTCCTTCACAGAAAATTAGCCTTACTACAACTTTTAAAATTTTTTTACTAGTACAAAAGAAATAACAATCCAAGATTTGCAATACGAAGTGAAAACAATCAAGAGTCAAATACATGCTTTACAACAAACACATTTACAACTTACAAATGACAATAAAGAAATTAAACAAGAATTAAACTTGCTAAAAATAAATAATCAATTTCTTAATTTATAGGATCCCCCTGAAATCCTTTTCCAGATCCCTTCCCCGCAAATAATGAAGTTGAAACTTCTGAAAACAATACTATTAGTATCATACGCGAAATCCAATTTAAAAAATGGTACACTACTGTCCAACTCAAAATAAAAGATTTTCAAATAACAATAACAGCCCTTATTGATTCTGGTGCAAATCTTAACTGCATCCAAGAAGCTTAATACCTTCAAAATATTTTGAAAAAACAAAAGAGTTTTTACGATTAGCCAATGGAACAAAAATTGATATTAAATACGAAATCCCTAAAGCCCATATATGCCAAAACAATGTTTGTTTCAAAACTCCATTTTTCTTAGTAAAATATTTCACAGATAAAGTAATTTTAGGACTTCCTTTCATTACTTTTATTTACCCCTTCAACACTGAATATGATGGTATTATTACATACCATTTTGATGAACCAGTTAAATTTACTTTTCTTTCTAACCCTGAAATCCATACTTTAAATAGTAAATTACATATTAGTTATTGACCAAATTTCAGTTTACAAATACATCATTTACATAATATCTTATACATTTAAGGACAAATATTAACAAATTAGGACAAATTAATATCCACATGCCATCTTTCACTATAATTTTACCAGAATACCATTCACTACATATCAACTGCTACTGTTAACTAGTAGCACAGTAGCACACTGCCGACTAGCACAACAACACATTGTAGTAGCACCCCCAGATAAAAAGGTGCTATTGTAATTTTTTTAGGCAATTCTCCGGAATCAAGCAAAGCTGCTACTGTCGACTCTGATGCTAGCGTGCTGCTACGGTCGACTTTGATGCTAGCGCGCTGCTACTGCCCACTCTGATGATAGCGCTGCTGCTACTGTATGTATCACTACTAATGAACTTTAAAACTGCATCTACCGCAACAAGCAATGGTTTAACCCGATAAACAAACCTCATTCAGATCAACAAATCTTATTCATGTCCTCAAAACAAACCTCATTCATATATGAAATCACCTACTAATCAACACAAACCCATACCAATCAACCTCATTTATATCACTGCTACTGTGTACAGTAGCACACAGTAGCAGATGTAAGGGAGCATAGTAGCAGGACTCTTAGTCATCCGATCATTACGATTTGAAGGGTGAGGTCACAAAGCACAAAACTTTTACTAGGCATAATCCTATCTCCAGATTTCGTCCCAAATCACAATCCCTTCCAGCACATCTCATAGCAACAGAAGCAACTTACCGTTCCAACTTCCAATAGACCACAGTAGCAACCAATTATCCTTCAAATCTCAACAGTAGCAGCAAATGGACAAACACATATACAAGCTCCGATCTCCATCAACACTGTCGCATCTCTCATGGCCTTCTCTGATCACCTCGCCGAGGCAGTAGCAGCGGCGTCAGAATCTTTTCCTCTGTCAATGGATTGTGCCAATCCAAACCGGGCAGTGAGTTTGGAGCTTCTGCAATGGGACGATGGTGTTGGCCTTGGAGTCTTTCGATTCCTTTATCCTTGATCTCATCTTCCAAACCTGCTCCTCTACATACCATAATTGCTACTAGATCAAACCGCGGCCTCCGACGAAGTCTCTGGCCAATTGTGGTATGTTCTTCAAGCTTTGCTCCTAGGAGCTCCGATCTAGAGTTGGAGTAGAGCACAGAGAGAGAGAGAGAG